>NW_022884389.1:600000-906647 GCF_011952205.1 Bombus bifarius
ATTCCCAATTTCTCAGGAATTCCTTCCGATCGATCTATCCAATCGCTATGATCGCACGTGCGTGCAATCTCAATTCTCCGACCAGTTCTTCTACCGAACAATTCAACATGCAGATCTGCGACATCGAATTTATAAAATCTACCAAACCTAACGCGAACCACCCACGAACTCGAGAGAAAGATCTTCAACAACAAGGAATCGACGAAGCAAATGATCTATCGAGCCAACCGGCCAACCTCGGCCCCTCAACCTCACGATCGCTCCCGAATGGATTCGATTAATCGCGTCAAGCGACAACGATCGATAATTGGCGTTGCCTAATCGCGACACGACGAGGCAGCGGTCAGCCGAAGGAACGATTATGAGACGACCTAACCCCTGTTAGGCGGACCAGGCCACGATCGTTGGGCCTCATGCTGGGCCCACTCCTTATTTACCTCGGCCGCAGCCGCGGTGAGGCAACAACGCACCACTCGGAAACCAATGGGCTTATCTCCATCAATAAGTACCTGTCGGGTGCACGAGCGACCGCGTAGTGCGCCTTCGTGAACGTATACCGCGCACGGCCTGCTATTTCATCTCCATTCATAGGGTGATCTGAATAACCGGCGAGACCTGTGCACGATCGGCCGGCATTCTGGCGGGATCGAACGCCGTTTGCGAAACGAACACCTCTGTGGAAACGTGTTTTCGGTAGCGTTGCCGCTTGTTCGCGATCTACTCACGAGACTGGATCCTTCTCCGAGTCGTTATAAGACTCGTTACAAAGAGGGTCAACACGTGCCACTTGCCGTTCTTTCGCTTGGTTCGTGAATTGATTTTTTTAGAACCGCTAGACAATGTTGAAATAAATTTGCAACAACTGTGAGCGATCGCGGAGAGAAGCGAGCGTTTGATTGATGTAGACTTAAGAACGTGTGTATAAAATAGGATTGTCGTGATGCTTGCTCCTTTTTATTTGTTAACGCTAGAACGACGGACCAGTGAAGTACGAGTATCATAATGAAATTTAATAATTGTATACGTGATTTCGCCAGAAGCTTTGATCGAGACTTTTAGATCACTGTTTGTATGAATTGTCCGTTTCTTGAGCCGTCTTTTATCACGTTTTATGATTTCTTCAACATGGTATGTAGATTTGCACTCGCTTGCCATGTAGACACTTGCGTATATATGCACAATATGAAATTTTTCATTGGAAAAATTTTTCGGCGAAATTAGATATCGAATTACTTAGGTAAGGTAATCAGCGAAAAATGTATCACGAATAATTTAGTTTTATTAATTTTTTAAGGGCATAAAACTAGGTAATTAAATAGTGTTGTTAGTACGATAGATTTGTTATATCGAACACTGATAAATTGTACTACGTACATGTACATAGAAATTCACACAAAAATATTAGATTAAAAACACATATCCTGGCTCATGAAAATATTTGAACATCTACCACAGAAAATTTCTACGTCTATATCGTACATATTAAATAAATCATTTTGAGATTTTTACCAGCTTCGTAATCAGACATAACTGTCATGAATGTATCGGTAAAATTTGAAACCAATGAAATATATATAGGTAATGTTACAAATAATACAATTTACAGAAGAAATCTACAAGTTTTCTCTAAGGAAAGATTTTCTATCAAATTACCGAAAACATAACGTCGTTCGCAATTTCTTTCTTAATAAACGAAACTGGCGTTATTGATGGAAAATCATACTTTTTTCCATGCAAGACGTCTATCTTTTCAATTTAATCCAACCAACATCACGTTATCCTTATTATGTATTTATTATCTATAATAAAACGTTATGTTAAACGTAAAGTAAATATCTTCTATATCTACAAAAATTATATTCTTCAGACGATATCTAGCCTCTCTCAATCATCATCATCTACTAATCCATCGATTCGTCTATAAGCTATACTATATGTTTGTTTTTTAAATAACGTAAAAACGAACGCAGCCGATAAATGGACCAGGTGTTAATTTACCGTGAAACATTTTTTCGACTGAACGCTTCCTCGATTGCAAATTAAAAGTCGCGAAATTATAGCGTTTCCCAATGCGAGGGATCGATAATTACACGAGCGGCGGCAAAGTCAGTCGACGCGTCAATCGTTGCCCGATCGCTTAACGCTGTCGTTACTTTAACGAGCAGCCGTTTCAGCAACAATATTGTTTTGCAAAGCGTAAAATTGGCTGCCGGTTCAACAAGGGATATCCAATACATGGACACACGATTGGGCCCTTTTTTTTCCTCGAGGAAGGCTGGCCAGGACAGAACGCTGATAGAAAGCGTGCACGGCTGAAACCTGTGGTAATCTCGACGATTAAAGTCCGCTTACCGTAATGGAAGAGGCAATATCCGACCGAACGGTGAACGTACGGTCCGCTCTGTTGCATTGTGCTTTGTAATTGTTGTAAATTGAACGACTCGACAGGACCTCAACACTGGTCAGCCGCCGATAAATATCTCGTTTTTCCTACCGTGCGTTCACGTCTCCTTTGCAGCGAGCGCGATGACGCGCGGTTCTATGAGACGCGTTTTAATTTCCAGCCAACCTGATCCCCTCGAGCTTTTCCTCTCGTTTCTATGCAGCAATTCTTGTGGAAGGGATACAAGGTTTCTAAGGTTGAGACACAGGAAACTAAAGTTAATTTGATATTGTCAATTACATGGCAACAAGTTTCGAAATTTTATTTGGTCGTTTTAGAAATTTTTTCGTATTTTATTATCCGTTTTCGATGTAGTTCGATGTAGTTCGATGTAGTTCGATGATAAATTTCTTTTATTATCACTTACTATCATTATGATCCAACTGTGGGATTTTTATACAAAGAAACATAATAATAATTATAAATTATATTCTAAACTGAATTACTAGCAATTTTTATAGAAAAAAGCTGCCAACTTTTAGATATATTTAGTGTTTACTGTCAACCACACATACTTTATACCAAAAAGATCAATCGCATTGTTTTAACCCATTAAGAAATCCGCGAAAACTATTATTTTCACTAACAATTATAACCATTCGCAAGTTTTTATCTTTAAAGGAAGGCAAATATCTTTTTCATGTCTAATCTAAAATAACAGCTGGTTACTTTCCAGCGACCGCTTTTAAAATACAAGAATATTTATGCTTAAAAGAATGAAAAATACATCGAGAGATATAAGGAAAATATCTACAAGAAGGAAAATTAAGAATATATTAAAGAAAAGAAACCTTTGGTATTTTAAGTGTTAGACAATCACACGAAATGGATGATCACGTGAAAAAGAAGTCGCGCAGAAGAACGGTAATTAATATCGAAGAAAATTAAATCGCGAGAGCACGGGATGTCCCTTGCTCCGTAATGGCTTCATTAATAAAAACGCGAGCGTGACGATTCTGCTTTAACAGCTTCCCGGGAACAGAGAATGACCTTCTAAGAATACCATTCAATACACGATGACTCTACTACTAGTACAACCAGAACTAAATCGCGATTTTACGCTGAAACCTGGGAAAGAATAGCCGAAACGCGACAAAACCCGGATATACTTCACCAGGCAATTTCCATCGCGTGAAATCAACGATTGAAAAACGCTCGTGGCAAGAAACGGTTTACCCGTTTTTTTCAACGATCGCGGAAAAATGATCACGTTCACACGAGCGGTCAGCTTCATCGAAGATGTAATCGACCGATCTTGCACGCCCTTTTAATGGAAAACCATAGCAAATCTTTTTTCCTTTTTTATTATTAACGTCACGCTGTACTTGCGATTTGACAGTCATACTCGTCGTTGGAACCGTTACTGTGATGTTTTTGTTGGTATTTAGATTAGTTGTTTACGTAGTAACAAGTAATTGTAAAAGTTATAAAAAGAAATTGACGAATTTTTGAGAAAATTCCTAGGTTGTTTATTTAAGTGAAATTTTCCAAAGCGGTGTGTTCACGTTGAAATTTGGCTGTCAATTCTTTTTGCTTGGCTTAGATTTATTATATTTAGATATTTCGTGTGGAAGTATTTTTTTATTTTTTAATTCGATGCTTAAAGACACGTCGACCATTGTAATAGGCAATTAGCAACTCGTAGGTTGAGTTTTATAATCTTTGCAGAAGATTGGTTTGTCTTAAAAATTTTAACGGTTTTAACGTTTGACGTGATTTATCTTTTAAAGAAAAAACATTGGCATTAGAATATTATGTAATTGAGCGAGTTGATAGTAATTCTTGCGTTACATAATTTTGTTAATAATCTGATTTGTTCATAGTCAACGATTCTACTATTTATATATTTTCGTTTATACTATAATATAAATGAAGTGTATATTTTTAGAATCAGAAAATTGTAAAAGTTGTTGTTTCAAAAGGGACAAATCGTAGGAGGTTGAGGGAAGGTGAAAGTATTATCTCAAATACTTCAATAAACTTCTATTTGGAATTCTAAAAGATTTTGGAAAAGCAAATTCCTATACAACGTTCCTGAGCTTTGTATTTATCTTCCTTGACAATTACGCATTTGCATTGCTAATTGGATTGTAATTACATGCAAAAAGCAAGCTGCCTGTGCAATCGATCGATCTTGATCGTCACTTGAATGAAATAGTAAATCGTCCATTGCGACATAGTAGAGTAGAAACTCGTAGTAAATCCTTTTTCGTCGACACCCATTAATATTATTGTCGACCTATAGGTCATAATCATTGAAACTTTAATTACGTAGAAGAAAAACCTCCCTCAACCACTAGAAAACCTCATTTTGTAACAGCAAACATTCTATAAAACGCTATAAAGTCATATAAAACCTAATTATTTAATAACTTACATATTTCATTAAAAATTCCTATTTTACTTCAGGTTATTGGAAATTTGAATCCGAACTATGTCCTTAAAGTTCTAAAATTTTAACGAAGTATAAAAGTACCATTTAAGATTAGAGTTTCAGAAGTTTCGAAGTTTCAACGAAACATAAAACCATTCTTCTTTTTAGGATTTCAGAATTTATGGTATTAGTATTCGGTATTAATATCCATAATTGCAGCCAATTACCATTATGAACAGTTTTATTATCGCGTAAATAATGCTATGATGGTAAAATGGTGAGTAAAATGGTATCTAAACGCCATTGAGACTCCTTGAAAGGTCGAAAACAGCTGACAGTGCACGAGCTATTTCTGTATAGGGACACACCTTCCATCGGTGAACCGTTATAGATCGGGATCGATGCAATTATTTCCGTAATTAAAGACAATTATAGTTATTGGCCGATCGTTCTCGATCTTCGAGGGGGGCCAAGAATGCGCTTCAAGCAAATTGGAGTCACGAAATTATATTTTCATCGTTCTAGCTTAGAAAATATTTTCATGAAAAGATTTTTAATCCTCTTACAGAAGTCGTAAATTCAATTTAATGCTTTTATTTTCATTAAATATTTTTAACTTTCACGTCCTTTGGAATACTATGCTTTGTTGCATAGAATGTTGAGGTAAACACGTAATGAAGAAATTAATAGTAACACTTAAACTTATCGAAAGAAATCGAATTTTCTATAACATAGAACGAAGAAACATACTTAAACTAAGTCGTGTTTCTTATAAACAGCAGTAACATTAAAAGATAACATTTATGATCGTCTTATCCTTAAGCAATAAAATTGTTCATGGTATAATATATCCTACAAAATAATTTCTTCATGGAGAATCCGAGTAGTTTGATAAAAAGTATGGACATTGCAGCTTCGAATATCGAAAGCCAACGTCAAATTAAGGGATTAATGCTTAACAATTTGTCACGCGTCTGTTATGTCCAAAACAAGCACCTCCGATATAAAAATTCTCGATTGCAGTTCACAGTATACTTTGCGAAGAGGTTCATTTGACCGACAATAACGTTACCCCGTATTCCGAAGGAACAAACAGAAGAACGAACGAGACACGAGTTTTCCGAACTCCATGTCCGTTCGATTCGGAACACTATTTTACCTCGGTTGGTGTCGGCCGGCCCGTTTACCATATTTCATCCCATAAATATTTCCAACGTCGGTGTATCCTCGTTTCGCGATCGTTGAAAAAGCTTTCTTGCATAATTCCACGGCCTCTTGCCACAGCCACAGATCCACTTCCATCCCTGCCGGCCGCCTCCTCTCAGCATCCTTCTATTCGTCTATCGTTTTCTCTTTGGCCGTCGCATATCGAGCTCTCTGCAGCAGCATGGATCCTGGCATACGGCCAGGAATATTTATGGTATTACTTGGCGAAGCTTGAATAGCAAAGCCGCGGTATGTCCTACAAGTTATCGGAGAGTTTGCTTCTTGGGTGGCTTCTCGGCTCCCCAGGGGGTGCCTCGATCCTTTTTTCTCTCCTTGCCTCCCTCTACTGCGCCCATCTTCTCTCCATTCGTGTGCACGGTTCCTTCTTCTCTCCTGGCAGAAACATGCTTTCTCTCTCTCTCTCTTTATTTCGTTGCTCTTTCTTTATCAGTCCTTCTAAACGTCTGCGTTCTTCTTCATTCCATCTAGACACCGTAACGTATTCTAATGGAATTACCTGCCTATTACCACGTACTGTGCCCATGTATTTCTCATCGTTGCGGACGCCTTTCTAGAACCGCTTCCGACGAAACGTTACCGATCCGGCGCTTGCTTTTATCGCGAGCCGGTTCCAGCGCGATCAGAACTTGGTTAGCATGCATCTCTCTAGCAGGGATCGTACGCGGTTTGCAGATGCGTTAAGTAGTGAGTGAAAGGTAGTATTTGCTGGAAGTATGATTGGAAATTTGCGAATAGTAGAGACAGCACCGAATTGGATCTGTAGATTCTAATGGAATTTCATAAGTTTATAAACAGTAGCAAAGAAGTGGAAGCAATGTAGAAATTTCTTTCATCTACTAAGAACTGGATATCTTTTATATTTGTGTATGTTATACAGCTTTGTGCGTTTTTGCACCTGTTGTATTACAAATGAATCAATATCCGCAGTCTCGTCAATTATAGTTGGGAAAAAGTCGTCAGTTTGAGATATTAGACAAATATTATTGTGTTAGCGGTACAGAAGTAGTTTTTGCTGAGATATTGGTAATTTTATGCTAGACTTTGTAACCATCCACAACGAGGGAATCGAAATCATATCTGTCGCATGAACGAAAGTACGAAATAAATGTCTCGTTATAAAAATCTGCGGAAAAACAGCATCGTAGGCTTCATTTATGAATTTGATATCCAACTTCGCGTCAAATTAATCAACGTGCAATTAAAATTCGACGTGTATCTCTTCTAGAAAAAGCTTCATACTTGAAAAACATTCGATACATTCAAAAAACCTCGCCGGTTAGTATCTAACAGCTTTTCCATTTCATCCATGAAACGCAATCTTTCTAATTTCACAACCTCGATTAGAAGCGCAACAAATTCCAAATAATCAGTAGAACGCTCTATCGCAACGATTTCATAAAAAGTAGCAATCTCAGACAAAATAGGAAACAGTAAAAAGACGTGGAGGATCGTAGTAACACTAAGGGCCATTCCTTCAGACTTTTAGCTTCTAATCCACGAACAGTGCGGATATTATAAAACTTCAATCATCTATCGTTATGGAAAAAGTACATACGCCGGTTATCCCAGTGCAGAAAATAATCTTGAACGCAAGTCGGCCCTTTTTCTCTCGGAACTCGTATAATCAAAGCGCGATTCATAATTTCAAACATCCTGCCGTTGGTGGCTCCGCCGGGCTAATTAAATGCGCCGTTCTCCTCTCGTCTGAGGAGGCTAGGCCTAGAGAGGCAATATATCGACGAGATCCACGACATGATGAACAGGTTTCCGTGGAACGTCGGCGACGAGAAAAAAATTGCTGTTGTGTTGTCCGCGTGGCCGTCAGCCTCGCGATGACGGATACCCGCCAAAGACACCATTTTGTTCCACGCTCGCTCCAAGCTAGTGATTTCAACGCATCACCAGTTTGAAAATACGCCCCTGGTCCAGGAATACCGATCTTCTACAGGATTATTTGTAATTATTAAGGAACTCGAATGCAGCTTTGCCGTTTGAAATTGGTGATATTATAGTTGGTTTAACTTGGAAATAATAGTTTCAAGTAAGATAAGCTCGGCAGAGATGTTATTATACAATGTCAGTATCTCAAAGTAAGAGTAGAAGATATAATTGACAGCTTCGTTTCTTTAACTTCGATAATCATAGGACAAGAGAATATTTGATAGATTTGTTGGGTTAGTGGAAAGTGAAGTATAATAATTCTCATATAATATTTGACTAAATGTTCGGTAATATTTGTCAGCACTTGGATGATTCTATGACAAGATGAATGTACTAATAAGAAATAACAACATTGTAGCGATATGCTTATTAACCTTACCCCATGCTATTTCGCAGAAACTCGTTCCTTCGTAGAACAGTCCAACTTGTTTAGAAAACCGAACACTAAATTATACCCACTCTGCTCATTCGTGGAAACTATTCGATAGCGTGAGAAACGCAAACATTCCCGATGCAATGGAACGTTGTATCGAATTCGCGAATATTTCATTGGTTCGCAGAAATCGTCGATCCGGATTCTATCTCACTCAATAAAAGCGAACATCGTAGCATCTCTCTATACAACAAATCGATAAGAAGAAAAGGGAGACAACGTACAACGCCAACAGTCGACAGACGAAAATTAATATCCTGCAGTATCGTGGTAGCAAGATTGTCAAAGGAGTCCATTTAAAAAGTAATTGAACGCATACAGAATACTGTGTCTCGTCTTCGATTAAGATACCACATATCGTTGTCACGGTCGGTTGAATTGTAATTAAGTTTTTCCTGCACATTTAAGGAAGATTATGAAACGCGCTGTGTTTCGTGTCAATAATCGATGCTCTCCTAATCCTTTCGGAGAGACGCGCGGTCGTGTCGAGCAGCGACACAGGTCCCCGAGGGCATTCGATTTAATCTTGCCAAGGTGAAAAAAGGGTTACACAGCCTCGGCCGAACGCATTTGCCTCTGATAAATCCAATCAGATCGGCTGTCGACACAGAGATCCTTGGCTTCTTCCTTCCTTCTTCTACGCTCGAATCCAGCTCTTTCTTCTTTCGCCTTCTTCTTTCCAGCCACAAGCTCCCTCCTGGTTCGTTCTCCGTTCTCTCGGTGTAAACTAGTTTTGTGAGAGGGATAAAAAGAACCAGTGCATCCTCGAGTGATCACATAATCGTGCGTTCACCCCGAGAGACCAGGCCTACGCGATCTTCCCTTCCCTTTCTTCTCCTCCGCATCACTTCGCCACTGACTTCTACATCGTCCTTTTCTTCCCTTAGATTTCTTCCTTGTCTTCCTCCTCGTTCGTGCATCTATTCGCCTGGCTGCCTGTGTTCTCTTTCGTCTTCGTCTTCTTCCGAGGCTTCTTCTTCATCGTCTTCTTTCTTCTTGTCCTTGATTCTCCCTTTCCTCTTTTTTCCATCGGTTTATTTTGGGACGCCACTTCATGCTGCGTCCCATTCATCGTTTCGCACTCTGAACTTCGTTGCAGCTTCCATAATATACCTCTTACGACGTTCAATTTGCTAAATTGCTCGTGGCTCTTCATCCCCCGTGTCCTTGGTATTAACGGTACAGCTTGTCGAGGAACGAGTTTCATAGGGCGAGCGAACCTCAGAGGCGGTCCTTTTGAGAGCTGTTTTTCTGTTGGGGTGGGGATAGGGACGAAGGTCCCTTCCAATGAAGTTATACGCTTTTTTAGATGTCGTAGAAATTAATTCGGTTAACTTTGATTTTTATATGCTCGGTCTGAAGTTTTTACATTGATTATAATTATTTGCGATTGTATATTCAATTATAGGGATATACCCTTTCGCCACTAGTTCGTTATATTTTTATTTGATTCATTTGCATGAATATTATTATGAATTACTTTATTATATACAAGCGATACAATTTTCGTAGATTTACGTATATATATATAATTGTTACTCAAGATCTAATTACATTTGTTATTCATCATATTTTTCGTCGTATCAATTTGTTTCGTGTTTCAATGGATGTTTGTTCTTGAGATTCAAATTCTACTTGGCAATTCAATATTCACGTCGTTTATCTCTTCTAACCTTCCTATCCTATCTTCTTCTTCAGATCTTTTATTTCATTCTGTACTTCACGATGTGTTTCGCCTTCGCTGCCCCTGAAACTTTCGTTATCTTAACTTCAATCGTACTTCTCACTTTATTCTTCCTCGCCCTTTCGTTTTGTTCGTTTCTCACTTTTTTACTTATCCTCTTTCTTTAAGCCCTCTTGAATAGTGATATGTTTTTTGTAGTCTACTTCTGCTTTATTCTCTCTTGCTTCCTTTTCTCCCTTCATCCCATTTACTTAATGGTTTCAAAAAAAAAAACTTGTCTAATATCATATTCTCAAGATTCTACATACCATTTATTTTCTTACAGAGCGAATTTTTTCTTTCACTCTCTGAATTTTTCATCTTCTTATTGTGCTACTTATGTCATCTCACCATTATTACGAAGGAATGCCAGTTATACTCTTATGTTCTTATAATTATTTTAAATCATCTTTTCCTATACTTTTTGAACTCAAAATAAACTTATTTTGTGGACGTTTTTTTTTATTTTTACGACTTTTTAGTTTTAATTAAATAGCGATTCTGTTTTATATTTTTACACTGTTCTTATGTTATTTATATCATTCAACTATAATTTACTGTTACCGAAATTGTATAGTAATATAAACGTTATAATTATTATATTTCCATAATAATTTTCTAATGATTTTTAATGACCTTCGAGTCTCATTTTTATTAACATTTATATTCCGCAGATTCCTTATTTCACTTTTTAATTATAATTACACCTTATTACCTTGTGACCTTATTTTATATGGCTTTCGTTTCTCTTAAATCTCGAATCGTAACTATATTTTATCATGTTCTTATTTTACTCTTTCCCTCACCTCATCTGGCTCACAGGAGTAATCACTTTTACTGCTATCTGCAGCTGGCTGATCTCTCTTACCCTGCCAATCTCTCTTCTCTATCGTGTATTTCTATCGTCGATCGAATCGTCTTTCGCGCGAATCGGCCCACGATACACCGCTGATGGAAGTTCGATTGTTATCTCGAAAGATTAAAGCATCCAGTCGAGATGTAGCAGACTACTGGCTTGGAAATTTCCTTTTCTCACGGCTCGCTGATCAAACTTTATTGCCATATGAGAAGAATGATAATCGTCGGTTTATCTGCTTCAAGTTGAAAAAGAAAGGCACGCGTACATCATTGCAGTACCGATATGAAAGGAAGTTTGCGAACCAGCTTTCGCTGCAGACAATTTTATATCGAGTTTCGATTATTAAATGCATCGATTCGTAGCAAGCGATACTTAAAGCTCTAGAAATTATGGTAAAAAAATGATAACTTTATTGCGCTAATTATTATCACCAGCTTATTGGATCTATAAACAAAATTAATGGATTTTTAGGACACTGAAATGTTTGCCCCTTTTAATCAGAAGCATTTGTCGAGCTGATCGACTTTACTTCTTACAATTTTTTTCAATTTTAACGGTCGAATCCGTGTGATTAGGTAATATGTAACTTATAACAAGACAAACGTTCTCTCTCTACTTCTAAAATTTTACTAATCAAAATAATGCAACATAAACAATCCTATTTCTAAATTCCGACGAAGGTTTTACAGAAGCAATGTTCGTAACATTATGAACATTTATGTATCTTTCAAGCGGTAGGAAATGACATGATACATTAAAAATATCTGGAAATCTTAAACAAATACCGAGATCCTCTCTAACCACAAATGAGTATTTATAGGATACAACAAATAATGGAGAAGATAAAGCAAGTCAGAATTTAATATCTTCAATACCGCTGAAAGCAATACGATAGTCTCAAACAAACTGGAAACGTTATTTTCCACGTTGCTCGTAATCGATGTTATTAATAATTTGAAAAAATACACTCACGTTTCTCCAACCTTCGATAAAGTCATCAAATTCGCGCCTACGCTGTGAAGTCCGACCGATCGATCGCCACGCCTCGCTAAACGTTGGCCAAGAACCACCAAGGAAATCCGAAGATATAACCACAGAAGCATCATCGGAAATTTTTCTCCATCCGACGAAGATCCAGTTCTCCGATTCCATCTAATCGGTTCACAAGTCTATCAACCGATCTTGAGTCTCATCGCGCTCTTATCTCCGCTGGCCAATAATTATGTTCCACGCGGTGAGACACGATGGATCGGCGAGATCGATCAGCGAGATCGTTCGCGATTAGAGACGGCCGTGTCGCTGGAAGGGACAGGAATCTACCGGAAAGATACGAATTCGCGAATCGAACAGTGCGTGCACGACCAAACACGAATAAGCGATCCGATTTATCGATCGCGATCGAACCGGTCCTGGGAGCAGGCTCTTCCAGCGGATCGAAACGACAACTTCCCTCGACCAAGGCGATCCACGCGTGGGAAAAGTATGAAATATTCGGTCGATTGAAAAGTTTGTTCACAGCATCAGGTAGAAAGAACTATTCGAACACTTGTAGACGTCGTTTTGTGAGTATATTATGTGTGTTGCACGAAATATTCTGAAATTTCATTAGCCTTGTTATGAGGCTTGGTCATCATGATTGGTCAGAATATTGGATTGGCAACTAAGTGATTGCGGATTTTTTCACTGGTGGTACTCACAAAATCCGCAATCATTTAGTTGCCAACCCAATGAAATAGAATTAGTTTGATCGTTGATGAAGTTAAAAACAAATCTGGAAATATATGTTGAAACTAGAAGCAGTCTATTTGCAAACGTAGATTGTCTATGAGTTTCTTGTAACCGAATTTGGCGAATGACGAAGTAAATTCGAGTGAAATATTCCTCTCGCTTAAATAACGTCACCTCACGTTACGATGATAGTTTTCTGAAAAACTCGAGGTAGCTTTTGCAAAATACTTGGATTATTTATTTTCTCGCCTGATAAAGATCGGATTGAACGATGAGCCAACGAATAAGAAAGACGGGGATAAAGATTATTGCTAAGATCCAACATTTTTCGTTCAACACTCGTTAGAAAATCGTAGAAAATAAGTTTTTTCTAATCTCAAAAGATACTACGAAGTTTTCAAATAATCTGATACGACGGAACGCAAGTTAGAGTCGATACCATGGAAAACTGTGTAGCAGCAGTTCTACCATTTCTCGTTTTCCATGCCCGCCCACGCAGTAGTAATTATAGCGAGTAATTAATTCCTGCGCCGCAAAAAATGTGTGGTAATAGCGCAGTTGGTAAGGAGGTGATTGTAGATGCGAAACGCTATCTCCAGGATGATCCATCGTTGAAGAAATGGTGGTGCGTTCCGAGAGAACCGAACGATCGATACATTGGTTGTGCGAATTCTAGCTCGTTTAAATGGAGGTAGTCATGTGATAGAGTATAGATGGATGATGTTGGTTGTTGTTAGAGAAGGTGAATGGAGAAGAGAGTGGTTCTATCTAGGTACGCTATTGGAATAAATTGGTGATCGTAATTGGTGATAATGTCAGTTAGTAGTAGTAGAAGAAGAAGAATTAGAAAAAACAAATATTACAGACGATCGTGCTGGGCATGAAGTTTGTTGGAAATACACGTACGTATAGGCAATGAATGCTTACGTTTATCACGCAATTTTAACGAGAAAATCGTTGATTATTTTTCGTAATTTGTATAACTTGAAGAAGATTAGATTGAATTTACGTCTGCAAATGAATTTCTGAGTTGATATGTAATATATGATAATATTTTTAATATAAGCAATAGTTTCTATCCTTGTATATCAATAGACGTAATTTTATTGGAGAATGTTATTGGACTGAAATATGAGATTCTGTATATGCTATTTTCCTATAAATAATCTTTAGAAACGGGAAAGATTTGTTAGGAGAAATGAAATCTTATGCGAGAAAGATATACAAATCCATTATGTATAATATACTGCAAATACAGTTTACGATCGTAATTAGTGGAACAAAACAATTTAGACGTACTTAACATTCTCCCTTCCATCGTTCTATGAAAGTAGGTACAGCTTAATATTAAAACCTTTTTACTTCGGTATATTTAACGGTATATTTAATTAATATTCGCTCTTCTTTCATTTTATGAAGCTACTTAACGTCACACATTAAATACCTTCTGACATTATTAACGGTACAGAAACTAATTAAGCTACAATTATTTGTTACAAATTTAATCCAAGAATGTATCAAAAATGTGCACAACATATACAAAGTGTAAAAATTAAAATCGGAAATAATGATAATTAAAAAGTAGTTAATAATCCTCACTTCTATTTCCATTCGAACAGCGTTCAAAAACTATTCAAATACAATCGCGGTAGTTGTCATACATTATGATACTAATGAATCTACACAAAATTTTGTGTAATGTGCACGATATATTTAGAAAAGGATTTCTATAACTTCTCGTATACCTTTATGAATTACTGTATTTTTTCCCAAACAAATCCACCAAGAAACGTCGTTCGATTAAAAAACCTGTAAACCTGTTTCGGAGCTAAGCGCGGATGGAAGATTCTGTGAGCAGCGAATGATTCTATTTAAATTAGTATTAAAGGCTGGCCGATCGGAAATGTCATTACGAAGGTGTAAAACTAATTGCGATTAATTCGCTGTCAGTTACGGATAATCGTTATATGTCGTGGAAATATCGACCGGATGAAGTATAAACGACGCAGAATGCTAATGCACGTGGCCATTAGTCTCGATTGGAAATTTATTCGTCGAACGGTTTTATCTCGATCGCGTTAATATCGTCGCTCGATCGCGTTAATATCGTCGCTCGATCATTGTGGTTAACACGGTAAATCAAATCGGTTTCGCGCTATCTAACAAGCCAACGAACAATTTTGTTGTTTACGTGGAAATTTTTGCGAAATTAAAAAGTTTAACCAGATTTAAGAATCGCATATATTTCTGTGTTATCGTGTACCATATACTCGACTAACGAGCCTGTAATTAAGATTCTTACAGCTACGTTATCGTGCAGAGAGTGGCAGAAACATTTCAACAAGATGTAGAATCGGACAATGAGAATAAGAGTACATCGAATTGAACGCGATTATCTTGTCCATGGAAAAACAGACAGTCGGCTGTAACATTGAATTAGAAAGAGGTAAAGTCGAACTTGGACAACGAGCTCGAGTTTATGCGATAACGTTAAGGTTTATGGTGTAATAAATGACATTATAAGAAGGGATTTGTGAGTAGTTAGAGTCGAAGAAGAAATTCCGACGAATGTTAATATTTGCAAGAGTTAATGAATTAACTCAATATGTAGTAGAAAATGCTATTAGAAAAATATAATGGCACACGAGAACTCGAACGATTTATATCGTTAGATATAGAAGGTAGATTAAAAGATCATGCAGATCTTCGATATAATTGATGGGACATTTGAACAGAGATCACGCTAGCCGGTTAGAAATATACTCATCTCTTTATTATTTCATGTATTATGTTTGTATGAATTATGGTTTATCGTGAAGATACAACAGATTGTAAATTTGTAAGATGTCTGTTACAAATATAATATGCAATGGAAGACGTAAGAAGGAATCTGATTAGATTTGAAATTGGAAGCTCCAAGAGGAAGAAAAAGATAAAATCTTCTCTGTGGAATCTTTTCTCGAGAATTTTAAACTTGCCTGCTTATAAAAAAAAAAAAAGTGGAAAATATATATCTCATCAGCTCTGGCCTAATATACCCAAATTTTGTCGTGATATTCTTCCTCACGAGTCTGAGCTCTAAATTAAAGATTACATTATTTTATTACAGTTCGTTAGATCTTTCAAAAGATAGCAATATTGTTAAAACAATATCGGACAGTGCTAAGAAATTATAAAATAAAATTAAGTATATCTATAAAAGTAGCTAAATCATGTATTTATTTACTCAATCTTTCTCCTACAATTAGAACTGTACAACAGATTCCATAATTACATAGGGAATTCCTTTCAGAAATTTCTATATGTTTAAACATAATACATTACTCTTACCTACTGGACGGCGATTTCAACAAGGTTCTAATTACACGAGAAATAAAATCTGGCTATGAAACTAACATGGAAAAAGATCATTTCAATTTACGTTTTGCTTTCTCTTAACTGCACGAACACATTACTAAATTAAAAAAATCTACCATCACGGGAGCATCATCATTTAAAGAGGGTAAACTCAGCAGAAGTTACAACGGAATACAAATTGCGCCGGGATGCAATATCTCAGAGCGGAGCATTCCTTCGTGTAAACACACAAAGAACGCAACTCCCTAACATAAATCCAGCTAAACCCTTAAACGAGCAAAACCTCGAGCAGGACTCCGCCAAACTAGGCATCAACAACATCTTCTGCTAGGCTGTCAGCGATCCAACAGTTGCAAACGCCGCGTTCCAGGTACTTTATCGCGAGAGTAATCCCCCGCACCACGTGAAACACGGCGTTTCCTTAACATAAATTTAACGTCAATCAGAGACACTAGTCGATTTCTCTGCGATTTCGTGCGCGCGTTGCGGGGGTGCCAAGGGCGTGCGTGTATCAAACGCAATCAAACACAAGAGCGAGATCGCGCACGAGCCGCAGAGATGGAAAAAAATGCGCGGAGGCTCGTGTAGGCGTCGAGTTAATAACCTTACGCCTCGTCGTATTAACGTCTTCTTACGGGAAATTACGAGCTATGCGAGATTCGCGTGGTGCCACGAGGCCGCCTCTCGAACCGCCATAGGATCGATAATTATCGGTTTCACGAGACGTGCCGCGAGAATACTACGCCTAATTGCGATCTACAGGGTGGTTTCAGTGGACGAACACCTTGGTCTCGATTTTCGATGGCTGAGACTGTTTATAGTTTAGAACGAATGTTTGTCTCGTTCGAATTTCTATCTTTTCGCTTATTTTATTTATCTTCTCGTTTGAAGCTCTTATATTAAAATATAGCACTTTTGTTGAGGTTTTTTTACAAAAATTTCTAAATAGTATATTAAAATATATTGATACATCGTTTAAAATAGATTCTTTTACACTAAGGGTGAGGTAATAATTTTGTTTGCATTTTCATTGGTTTAATAAATTAAACTCACGAGAATATTTGCTGGTGTGTGTTATTAATCGTCGTAATTTAAGATGATAATGTTACGATAAGTTGAGATAAATTGTATTGTATACTGCGAAGTATAAAGTAGAGAAAATATGAAATATGAAATGTAGCATAAAAGAAAGACGATTGATCGTAGAAATAAAAAGTTAAGAGTGGAAAAATCGAGGCTATGTTAGCCGTAAATCAGAGAAATATCCTTTAACTTCTGCTCTTTCTCATGGGGTAATAAAATTCCTAGACTTGTTATATCACTTAAAAGGACCTTTTATTTAATTTTAAATGTTGCATACGCTTATAAATTTGACGAGGTTACTTTAGAATAACCCTGTATATCAGTGTGAGTTTCACGAGACGAGTTGACCTTTTCTCTAGTATTCTTCGTTTGACATTGTTCCACGCTTTCACTTTTCAATTTTATATTAATTTTTTAATAATCATCCATAAATCCGATACAGTGCCTATAACATATACGATGGTAATGCGGTTCTGATGTTATTTAAAGGTAACCTACATTCTCAAACTTACAACTCATAGGTGACAGATTAGTTGAAGCATTCATCATTACATAGCGACATGGACGATTCTAAAATATATATAAATGAGATATTATCAATTTGTTCCAGCATGAATTATTAATTAGAATTTTAATCCTGGCGTCAGATACCTATACGAAATACGAAAAATTGAGCCAGATATATAATTAACGCTAGAAAGATCAGTCACATTGATCTATTAAAAAAATTAGCAACAGTTAGATATTATTTTCTCTAATATGTAATTATCTACAAGTTTTAACTTGAAAGAAAGACAAGTTTTAAAGATAAGGAAGAACGATGGTTCTTTAGATATAGAAAGAACACCTATACTTTAAAAGATTACCAGTGGAGAAGAACTTTGGTATTTCTAGTACTAAATAGTTAGAAATGTTCACTTCTGTTCATATTGTAAATGATATACTGTTAAAACATCACACGATTGCGACCATAAAATCTATTTAATTATGTCGCTCTTCACTCAATTTTCAACATCATTTTTCAGCTTCGAATTTCAAAAATCATGTCATCAAACTCTCAACATAGCCAAACTCCTCTGTTCACCGTCATCGATACCTAAATCTCATAAACCTCTCATAAACCCTGACTTCCATAGTACGCTCGAAGAAGTATAAGGCAACAAATTTCGAATAAACCTTCACTCGATTCTGGATATCATTTTTCAGCTTTCAACTATAAAAATCGCTAAACTCTTTTACTCTCTCTTACGGCGATTCACCGCCATCAACGCCTAAATAATTCCACTCATAAAACTCCGCTACCATAGTAGGTTTCGACGAACATAAACCAACAAATTTCAAATAAACCTTCTTCGAAATGCAAGGAACCATACCTGTGCATCACCATTCCGTTCCATTCTTCACGGTCTCCAATTCGACATATTCACTGCCATGGCGGTCACTGAGCTTTTCATCTCCGTTTTGTTTTCCAGATAAATGTTTCAAAGTGCGTATAAGCGCTTGCACATCCTAAGATTATTCTTATTTTTGAATATTTTATTTTATTTTTAATACTTGATTTTAGAAGAAAGAGTAATAAACAAATCGCATTGGTGGTAGATAAAAACGTAGTATTTTTACGCCTGAAAATTTTCAAAATGATTTCACGAGTACATTAGACCGTATTGAAGCACGGCAAGGAATATTAAGGTAATTGCTAGTACAATCTCCACCGAATGTTGTCACTTTCACGTACGAGTTTCTGCAAATTTTCGACCTTCGCGTTCTGTCTTCACAGCATCTTTCGCGTTGTTGCTTGGTTTAGCGCGTGTTCCCATTTTTGCTTTATATTTCGTATTATAAGCGTATAAGAACCGGGGACCCAAGAGACGTGAACGGAAAGTCCGTGAAAATACGGTGTGCGTTAACGAGAAATTCCAGGCTGGACGAGGTTCCCAAGTATCGTAACGTTTACGCGCGTCGACGAGCTACCGTGGCGCGACGCATAAAGACGAAATAATAATAATAAAAAGAGGAGTGGCGTGGCAGGGAGCCGATCGGGAATGGAACGGTCGTGCAGCTGGTTCGTGCACACTTGCACGCGTTTACCCTATGAACGATAGGATGATGGCGCACGTAGGACGCCACATTCAAACGACTTCATTACCGTCAAGACAGAGTGCTAATTACCGCGGCTCGTTAAGCGTCGCTAAATTGTTGACAGTATCCACGCTGTGAGCTGCGCGTTTACCAACCGCGTAACGACTGAATTCTTGGCCTACAAAGTGATCGTAAATGATTCCGACTATCGAGCACATAAGCCGATATGCGTCTCCTCGTTGAATAACGGACCGAGTCGTGCAAGAACGAGCCCTCGAAACCGTCCAACAGATCGTACACCGTTGATGATTCCTGGTAATGGTGATCGAGCCGCGCAAATTACGTCTCCGTCGCTATACGGGTTCAAGAAGCTGTTCGCGAACGAAGATGACACTTTAACTGACCACGTTTTGCTGAGAATTTATTGGCACCGTGTAGCTCAGCCGATTGGTTTAGGGGCGCCTCGTAGCCTTCTAATGGTATGCGAGAAACAGAAACAAGCGTTTAAGGTGTTATGTATGAGACGAAGTTGCCTTTTTTTCTCGTTACGCGATCCTGCAGAAATGGGTTGTTTATCAACGTCAATTGGGGACCAGGCAGACGTATTTTATGTTTTTACGTTGTTTTGAAATTGCCATGGGAAGGTTCTTTGGATGAGTTACATGTATGAAGTTTGCTGCTAGTACCTAAAAGGGATCGAGAGATGTTGCATTGTTAACTATTCTGCTATTAAGATAATGTTAATAGGCTAAAGAATTGGTGAGAGAAATATGGAATATTTGTGGAATATTATGTATTAAGATTATGGTATATTCATATTTTGTAAGTCTACCTTTTCAGAAATACTAGTACATTTTTATGTACACTTTCTTTTAATTCAAATTTATATGTATGTACGTGTTTCCAAAAGATACAATATATATTATTCTGAACAGATATTTCCTGGGTATATAAAATTCTTCGATAAATAGTTCATCGTTTGATATGTACGTGTATCATTTCTCTTGCAAAATATAAAAAGTAATTCTTGCTAGTCTTTAAAAGTTCGTATCTGAAGAGATCAGCAATATAAAAAAACGTATTATACGAAATTCATTTCCCTTTTTTTTTCAACCACATATTTAACACACTCGTAAAATATTAAGAAATCTCTTTGACAATACTTACGTATATCTCAAATATATAGGAATTATAACTTAAAGTCATATATATTTAATTTAAACTCCTACAATTCCATGTAAATTCAGAATCGTTTATTCCACTGCATTTAGCTGCCAGATCTACAGATCTAAGTGGCAAATTTTTTAAACAATGATTTCTAAAACAGATATCAACCCCATGAAGTCTTCAATTATCTATCTTTTGAGCAACCCAACCTGCTCGTTACTCTATCTACACGTAAATCTATAAATATCGAAAAACTTTTAAAATACTTTCAAATCTAACATTATGCCAGAGAAAAGAACGATACGGTCGAGCACTGGATAACATGATAACTCCGCGGAGATTTGATCTCCACCTGTGCCAGGTCGAATTCCGATCTTATTCTCGGCTGGCTCTAAGAAACGAATGCAGATCGACGTTCGATAAAGAGACGGGACAAGCGGGTAATTTAGCGTGGAGCACGAGGCTGGAATGTTTACATAGAGAGTAATGACAGGCATCGGGCAACGCGAAGCCACGATGTTCGACCGCAAATCGATTTCACCGACTATCGTCCGATCACCGGCTGCCATATTCCAGAGACACATTCGTCTACTGCAAGAGTCATTTCAGTTGCATCATTCCACCGAACAATTTTTCAACGAACGAGTTATTCTTTTTTCTGAAAATAATACCGATTGCTTCGTCTGCTGTATCAATTCGGCGTTCGAAGATGTTAAAATATGATTTTTGATAACGATTTCTCGGATATACAAAACGATATGGTGATAAAAACCGGTTAGAAATTATGCGTTAGAAGTACGTGTCAGAATACTAAATGTTGGAGTAGCGAAGGTTGCGTTGTAAATCCGTTTGAAGTGAACTATGGTGCAGTAACAAATGAGTTTGGCCGTTTTTTTAGAAAAGTGAAATAATATATGGGGAAATATTGGATTGCAGTAAGAAACTGACGTATTCATTTAAAGTCTGTTCATACCTACTGCTGAGTATGAATCATTCCGAGAAGTTTAATATTCTTATCTATATTTGGCTATTTGTCATAGTCATTATCTTTCATGGTGTAAACGAAGCGAATAGTTAGAAATTATAGATCATGATAAAATCATGAATTACAGTTTCTGAAATATTAATTCTTCGAACTATCTGCAAGACGTAAGTACGGTTCTTCGTCTTCGTACTCGCACAATATTCGTCTTCTACACTGTATCATTTAAATACGTAGCACATGGTTGTTCTATCACGATAGACGATGAAATTTCACAACTCATTATACGCGCACATATAATCAATAAAACTATGTTCCGCGCATCTAAAACACTACACTGATTGCCGATACGTATTATAAAAACTAGATCCAATTACACTTCATCATTTTGTTAATCCTTTCGTTCAATTACTTCCACGACCTTATAATCAACCGAGGCCCATCACCGTCTCGATCGTGAGCTCGACAGACCCGACAGTACGATGCGTAAAGAAGTCAGTCTAATAGCGGACGATAATCGAATTCCGCTAATTGAATCACCCATGAACGTCTGCGTGTCCCTAATGAATAATTCTAACCGGACTTTTCGCGCGTCACGTTGCATCTATCGTGTCCAAAGTCTGCGTACCTCGTCGGCATTTGGAAGCGAGTTTTCTTTTTTCCAAACGAAACGATTCACGAAGCGTTCACGAAGCGAATGCAAACAACAGCAAGAAGGACAGAATCGCGCAAAGGAAATGACGTGTAATCCCTTTAATCGTCGATGGATAAAGTAACCGATAAACATAATTAGCTGCAGCCGGACGATAGCCAGATTAAACGACGCAAGGGAGTAGAATAATTAGATTACCGGTTTGTACTTGGCGCGCCTCGCGTTCGAAAAAAGAAACGAAGACGATCTTCGATTTACGCGTGCTTGCGCATTCGTGCTTCTCTTCCAAGGCTGAGACTGTAGAAAAAAAGCTGAATGGAAGGGCGTCTCCGTCTCTTTTCAATTGGATTCCACTTCTGCTCGTCGAAGCCGCGAACGAACGAAGAGAAAACGCAATCGAGATAAATCAATCCGCGGCTGGTGGACGCGGTTCTTCGCTACCATTCTCCCTTCTTTCCTTCCTTCCATTCCGCGGACATCGTGTGGACCGAGGATTGGAAGATTGCCAATCAGGATTACAAACGGACTCGCTGCGGATTCAGAATCGCCGGCCGATTTTTATCCCGGCGGCTCTCTCTGATTGACCGGATGCGAGCGCGATTTTTACCGCGAAATTAGATACAACCAGCTCGCTGTTGGATCGAATCGAGCCATCGGCTGTGTTAATGCCCGAACTCTTTAACATTGGAAACGACGAGCCTCGGTCGGACTTCGATTTTCAATCGGCAGAAGATGTACCGAGGGGTTTGCTCGTTCGACGAAAAAGTGGAAAGATTTGGAAAGCAGCGAATCCGGGATGGAATGACGCAGGTGTTTGAAAAAGCTTGTTTGTTGCAGCTGGTGGTTTGGCGTGACGGGATTCTGTGACAGATTCTGTGTACGGGATCTCATTTTGACGAAATTCAGCGGTTTTTAGCGTGCATGTTGCTATGGAAACGATTGCATGTTCCTTTCAAATGAGATAAATGATCTTTCGGAAATTTATTTCTTTTTATTGTTTAGTTGGATGTATGGTATGGACAGAAATTGCGGCTGCAATTCGTTATTTATGTATATCGATCCTTGTTATAATGTTATTTCCTAAAAAAACATATCTTTTTCTATAAATTCCATGTATATTTACTTATGTAACGATTAAACCATAATTCGTACAACATTTGATTTATAGCAAAATTAATATAACGTTATTTATAACTGATAATAATGTTCGCGTTATAGAATCATTTTTAAGATAGGACTATGTATAATCATATATCCTTGATATCTTTTTCAAACACGATATGTAGCGCTATATATTTCATAATTCTCACATTGTAACGGCCTTAAAAATTCTTACTATTTTACGATAATAAGAAAACGCGTAACAAATTTCTATGTACCATATGTTGATTCAATAAAACACTGTAAAACAACATAGCCAATCAAGAAAAAAAGAAATAAATAAATGATTAAAATTATTAATAAATCACCGATATACGTGTATACTTGTATTGATCTATATTTTTATCAGCACTACAAACCAAATAAAATCCACACAAGTAGAAACTTATTTCACCCCTAGATATTATGAGAGGTACTCTACGTTGAATATTTCGTATATTTAACATGTTATGTGCATTCTGTGTGTTTTATATATTTAAACTTACCAAAAATGTCTAACTGTCTACGATATAGAATAATTAACCTGTTTCATCTATGAGAGAAATTATCTTCGCAAAGCGTTTTACGATTCCGTAGAAGAGTTTTGCTGTGAGAAAGAAATCAGCAAACATAAGAAGGAGAAGGTCCAGACAGAATCGGTGGTAGAGGAACTTTCGGGAGCATTAAAGGACGAGCCGACGTCGGTTGGACGTGAAAGCACGGCCTTTCGCGCGATAAACGTCGCGGTGCACGAACGTATCGATATAATCGCGCTGGATCGCCGTTCGAACCTCGGAGAAGGAGGGATTTATAGATCGACCGGGGCCATTAGATCGGATGTTTATTCAATGGACCGCTTTTAAATTGAAACGTCTCTCTCCGTCGACAATGTCGTTCCCCCCTACAAGCTGACACACGAAGCCGCTTCTGTTGCATACGAAACTGGCTGCGCATCGTACGCCACTAGACTCGCAAAGGAATACGATCGATAGCGAACCGCGAGCAAAGAGCCTTTCAGATCCGATCACCTCAAGAGGTTACCCCTTTGCCGAAGGGCGAGCCTTGCCCTCAGCTCCTAGTACGGCTAGTACGCCGGTATGCTGCATATCTAATTCTATTTTTATGGAAATTGCGCATAGTTTCTTTCTAAACACGTTTGAGACAAGGATAATGTAGATTTATAATTTATATGGGAACCTCGAGTAAGGATCGATAGTGTATTTTGGTAAAGGTTGAATTAACAGTAAAGAATAGCTGTACAATTTTTCTTTGGTGCGAATAGTTTGCAAATATTTTGTCGTTTGCTTGCAGATACGTTGACGCAGGTTTACGTGTTTATGACAAAGTCGAATATGTAAAAATGCATCGAAAGCACACACGATTGAACGGAATGAGAATAAGAATCGAATATTTGCTTCTTAAAGGAATTGCTATAAATGTGTGACTGATTGTCAGACGATATACAATTAATAGACGTGTTGGTGATCTTTTTGTATTCCAATGTTCATCAAGATGTTAAATTGTATCTATTAAAGATATAATTACATTCCCACATTTTTCCTCTAAGAGATTAGTTTCATTTACCATTAGAATTTGTGACTTAAGAGATTACCATATTGTAATTTCTTTAAGCAACTTAACTTTCTCATACAATATATTTCAATATATTTCAATATGTCCAAACAGTCAACAATATGTAACAAAGAATAAAATTCTTTTCCTAACAGAGATATAAAAAAGCTTCTGAACTTTCTGATCAAACCAATCGAAACCAACAGTATCTACACGTTTATTAAACAATATCCCGCCCAACTTCTCCAAAACCTTGAAAACATTCCGCTACATAATAGCGTTTCATTTTGCCCGAAACGTTACAGGTCAAGAACAATCTCCCATAATCCGTCTCGATTGCCAACTTTAATTCCTCGATCCATTCTCGCGGTGAAGAGTACTCGCACGTTCGTTTAACCCGCCATTACTCAGGGGTTAATCTGGCGATGATCTCTTGCCGATATTCGAACGAGCTCCGTACTATGGACACGTCCAGGCGATTTGCAAGCGATCGGTGGCATCCATCGCGGAGGATCGGGGCGTGATGAACGACACCAGGCTCTGTGTGTCACGCAGCAAAAACGAGACGCGCTATGGCGCATCCTCTCGTAATGTATCGACAACGTTTCGCGTCGCTCCTCGTATACATCGGGTAATGTAATACGAAGAGTAGAAAGCTTATATGGCGCGACTTGATCACAGTGCCACGAAATATTGCCGATGAATTGACGGGGCATGGAACAAAGAAAACGAACGTTACACAGTGTATACATAATTCGACGCGTGTGTTTTTCATTCTTACGAAGTCAACGATGGAAACCGGTAACGTAATATTCCGCGTGGCGTTCGTTTTTCACGCGGATCGACGCTGAACGATATCGAGACCGACTGGTTCGTTTCGATGAAAGGTAGAAATCCTCTCGATGCTACCAGTTGATGGGATGGCTTTTCTCCCCTTCTTCCTTTTTTATTCTCATTTTGTTTTTCGTTTCTTCGGTTTCCATTTGAAGTGGAAGAGGTTCCATGGTGTCGTGGAAAAACTGGAATGGGTTATGTATTTTTTCTTCTTTCCTCGTGAAAGCAGATGGAGGGAATTGGAGAAGGAAAAAGTTTAATGAGACGTAATGTCTGCTATTTTCTTACATATTTTCTTATATGTATACATATATCTTGTATACGCGCTGCTTTCTTATAACATTGAACTTTACGTTGAATGTAATACGGGGTTGCGTTTCGTGTTTGAAGGGTATTATGCAGCTTCTACTTGGGAAATTGATTCTTTTTTGTTAGATCGGAGAAAAAGCGGTATAACACGGGGCCGTTGAAGAATAGATTACGAGGGCAGAGACCATGCATTTCAGAAGAATGAACTGTCAAGCTTTAAGTTCGAGTTACACGTTTCATTTCATCCTATGCGTTTAAATTGTATCTGCTGTATTTAATCATAATTTTATTATGACGTGATTTTAATGCACGAGTTGAAAAAGCGAATCAAAGCACGTTTACTGTAAAGAAAATGATATCTCAAGCGTAATATTATCTCGTTCGTATCTATAGTTTTCGTCGTAGGCAGCTATCAGTGAACTGTAGCTACGTTTCTTGAATAAAATCTACGGCATTAAATCATTCTGTAATATCATAGAAGCTTTCAAGATTCATGTTAAGATATTTTTCCGTACGATAACATGTTTGATACAACTACTTTACTCTTGAGATCGTAAATGATTACGCAATATGTAATAAAATATAAATTATGAAACACGTAATAGCAATAATAACAGTAATGGTAGCGAAACTAAAGAAAAATTATACAGAAGAGAAGGATAAATAATATTTAGCAGAAGACTGCTTTTTAATAATAATAAAACCAACACCACCGCTCACAATCCCTTTATAACGTATTAATATATATATTTCATACTAATTATACGCATTAGTGTCCCTAAACGATCAAGCAAAATCCTTGCTCTTGCAACAAATTATATGAAATCTAGTTTCTTCATGTTCTGCCATCACGTACGATTACCATATCGAACCGAGATGAACAGTTTCACGTAGTTCGAACAAATTCTTTGCAGATGTCCAGCAGGAAACGTCCTTAACGAGTACTCAACGTCCACCATGGACATTTGTACACGTGACTTTTGCGTGTCGCGAGCAAAAGCATCAGCCTTTACAGGATGAAACGATCGTGCATCTGCCATCGTCGTCCAGTTTCTTTAGCATAGAACCGATAATCCTTTACGGCCTGTTTGACTGCTAGCACCTACTATTCGTTCTTCGACATTTTGCTCGTTTTAGGCGTTACTTCATTAAAAGATCGCATGTCCACGCCAGTGTGCGTTTCTTTTGCCTCGTTGTAAGTTAAGCCGGTTATAAATGTCCGTTGGACCGGCGAAAACTAGCTACCGGCTCATCGAAACGCTGCCTGATCGATTTATATGGCTTACTAATCAATCGCGCTTACGGCGTTAAGAGATTTCTCGTTGCGAACCTCTTACAATGTCATTTACAGTAGAAACATGACGCTTTTCTTTGCCACGGCGAATGAACGGGTCAAGTGTCACGCGAAGAAACGAGTGAACATCGATTATCCTGATAAATAAATGCTATTAATCTTCTAGTTGCCGTGAGATGAATGGTGTTTGCTTGAAACGAAGTAAATGGGCGACGAACGGTTCGTTCGTATTGATGAGTAATTGAATTCGGTGAGAGCCTGTTGCACAAGGGATGTTCCTTCCCTTTATCCTCTCCGCATTGAATTGTAACGTTGCCTCGTTAGAAATTGAGGAAAAAACGCTATGGGGATTTGTACTTTAATACGATTTAAAATTAAGATTGCTTGTGTAGACGTTGTAGAACTCGATATAAAAATAATAAGCTTCGTTCTATTGATACTGGAATCTTGGATACAGTTATTGTGACCATTCTTGCTTTTTCTTATTCGGTTTTAAGACTTTGGTGTTCGATGATTTCTCTTATTTTTTTTAAAATATTACGCACACAAATTTTGTGCTTTTATCTGTGATTTTTGATAAATTATCACACAAGTGTCCGCGAATAGAAATACGAATAGAAATGAATGAAAAATGAAAATATATACCTCGTTAGAATATACTTAATTGATTATAAAACTGAACACAAAAATTATTAAACTATTAAAAATTATTGTTGTTAATATAAAAACAAAATGATCACTAACGGTTAAATGAAACAAAATTTTTAAGGTTCTTAAATCGAAATTATTAAATTCGCAACGTAAACTACATAATCTCGAATATTTTCTTTAGTTATATAATCATAGTCATAGTCCAATCGACGCGTAATACTGCCAGATCGCATGACCGCAAAATACATATTTCACGTTTTATTCGCAACCAGTTCGATAAGCCTTTGATTGCACAACAGCCACAATCTACATTATTAGAATAAAACCGATCTGCCTTCCTCGTAATGTGAAAATTAAAATATCAACGCCCCAGTGTTCTCTTCTCATTTGATTATGCGATTTATAACATTGCAATTTATACACTGATTATATTTTTAACGTGAATTCAATCGAACCTGTGCAGAAGCTGGTTCAATGACAACATCAATGATTTTTCGTCGACCTCCCACGACTTTTATGCTACATTTATCCACAGGGTGCAACCAGTGCACCATATAAACTGTAATATCACGTCTAGTGCCAGCCTGATATGTGGAATGCGCAATCCTAATACGTTTTGATGCTAGTTTGAAGCGCTCAAGTTGTAAAATCTAAACTTCAATATTTCGTACATTCGAATAATAATGATCCATAATTTATTTTTGAATACTTTATTTCTTGATTACTTTATTTTTACAATTTCTTACAAATATGTTAATTTTTTGTTGGATTGTTCGGATAAAGTTTCGTTTTATTCTTAATTCTAGAAACATTTAGAATTATTTTTTCGTCTCGTAATTTATAAAACAAATTTGATTACATTCTATAGACTAACATCTGTTTTGAAATCTGTTGTTTCTTTGTTTTTCTAATTTTGAGAAAGTTAAGTAAGCAAAGCTAGAGATAGCTTTCCTTTCATGCAGAATTTCTAAGATATTCTTAAAATAAATTAGCCATGCAAATGGATACAAGACTGGGAAAATAAATCGTGAATAATGTATAAATTAGCGTTAGGTTTTATCTATCCTTTAATTTAATTAGAATTTCTAATCTATACAGAGTTGGAATAGGGAAGAAATTCATATTTTCAACTCTAAAAATGATAAATATAGTTACGTCTATGCCATAAATCTAATTTATATAGTGCACTTTAACAGAGTAAGAAAATCACATTAGCATGTATAATACGAAATTACTACATAAAAAAGTTACACGTTATTCATTCTTTATTTAAACAAAAATATGTCTAAAGTAATAAAAACAAGAAACACTTGGTAGGATATACCTACTTTGTACCGCATTAGCTGCGTAGGATGTCTGACTCTGACTGCTAGTTTCCACTTACACTTTATTCACGTCATTCAATCGAAACAAAATTATTATTGCAGCTAAAATACAAAGAGCAAGATTTTATACATTATTATCGCGAATATCGTCTAAAGCTCTTAACACTTTACATTTACAAAGAGTACAACAATTATTTATACATAATGTTGTTTGTTTTTCAACGTAACGTTTTACATGTTTCGCGTTTCATCTTCATATTACATTTTTGTGATCATATGGCACTGTAACTAAATATTACCATAAATAATATGCTTGGGCCTAATTCACTATTACGTAAATGCTATAGTAAATCGAATAACATACTTGTAATAAATACTTTTTCTAATAAATACTTCTTGTTATTAGGAAGTAGAAATAAATCTTAAATTTCCTTTCGATATTCCACGATCAACTTTCGCAATACAAGTTCTATTTTGAATACCCTTCCAGGAATAATGAATAAGGCAATTAATAAATAATAGATAATATTCCTACTATGATTAAAAAAGCCGTTAATGAAAATACATAAAATACTGTTCTAACAGTTAAATCTTTGATTCTTAGCTGTACCACGAGCCATAAAATTATTATTATAAATGAGATTTTAAACACCCTTTCCTTTCAGTAATACACATTAAATTAATGCACAATAAAATTTACATTCTTCTCACGGATATTCCTTGCAGTGAAGTTAATAAAATCTCGCAGGTGAGAAACGTTACACGTGACGAAGTGAAACTTAAACTACTTTGCCGAAGGGAAACGAACGCTACGATAAATTTTCACGAAACCATAAATGCAGATATCCGAAACATCCCCTTGGAAAGTTATTTACAATACCCACGTGTTCACGGCGATCGCGCAACCAGCGTGCACGTTGGTCACGCGTTTTATAAGTTCCGCGCGGTAGCAAAAACGTTAATTAACGTGACAGGCAAGTGGTAATATTAAGCTGGATGAACATTAAATCACAAACGAGTACGGGGCATAAATATTACAGCAATAATTGCTTGACCTGCCCATTTCCGCAATCGTAAAAACACGTAATTTACTTTGTCGACGGCAGGCACATAAGGAGAATATAACGGCAATCCATTACTAACGATGCCATTGTATAATTTATTGTAATTGAATAAATAGCGAGCTACTTCGTAGGAAAGATTACGCGGATTTTGTACAAAAAATGTCGAAGAAAAAATGAAATTCATCGATCTTTCGAATACAAATTGAAATCGATTTTTCACTGTGAAACTGGAACGATTTTAGATGAACACGATAAGAAAGTACTCACAGTGAAAGACAAAAGTATTCATACAGTTAACCTACTGTGGGAATAAATACAGAAATAAAAATTTCTACCAACGTTTATAAGTAGGTAATTAAAAAATTTAACTTCCTATCGCAAGCTACTAACCAGAATAACTAACGTCTAAATAAAGAAATAATTAAATACATATATTACCTGAAATTGTGAAGCAAGCGCATATACAGATTTGAAATTTGTTCGTTTCAACTTCCATGCCGTTATATTCAAATTGCACGTAATTAGGTTGCCATAAAACAAATGAAACTTGAAACATTTTTACTTTGTGATTTCATATTATCAACATAGTTTTATATTTCCATCTCTTTCCACGTATTTTTATTATAAACGATATACACGTAAAGAAGAACGATCGGACGTTACTGAATCCTTTTTTTTTTTCGCGATTTCCGAAGAAGCGCATAAAATTATCATTTTACGAGAGTTGAAGCTATCGTACCGGAATTTCTTTTTCCGTCGTGTTCCCTCCTTAATCATCCCTTCGAGTTCCTGCCGGACGACGTAGTTTGCATAATCTCGGCGAAGAGTAGAGAAGGATCGCCTACAGTCGTTCGTAAATCTCCCGAGATCCGTTATCGAAGACGTACGAACAACTTTCGCGTTCGCAACGTCTGATCAGTGTTCCTAGATACTACTAATGGAAGGAAACTCGATGATCCGGCGTTAAAATTTCAATTTCAACCCGATATCTTCCAAAACTGTTCTCCCGAGCACGCGCTTACGCATACACGTTGGCTGCGCCAATGGCAAAATTGATTACACGCTATATCCTCATTCCTAGAATCAATTTCTTCATTCCTGCTTTTCTATCTAATCCAATTTATTTGTCCGCTAATTTTCCTAGCCGAACATCTATATCATTACCGCGTATCAACGGCGTTAAATACGCTCGTGATCAATCTTCTCGTTGAATACGCTCGACTTTCTCAATTATTAAGATTAATTTCCCGTTGAATCGCCACCGTAATGGCCTCCGTAGAACTACCGAACGGAACTCTTTAATTCATCGAACGAATAAGAAAGAAATCTTATTCATTCCGACGATATTTCATTAGAAAACCGTTACGTGATCTATAGTCGTAGCTTTATACGAATAATACAGCGCAACTTTCGGATATAATACGCACAATTATCTCGCCATTCAGACGAGTATACTGCGCGTCGTATATCGTCTGTTGGATATTTGCGAATGTGTTCGATATTTGTAAGATTCGTGACAAGCAATCGTAGACTGGCTGGCTTTTAATAGGAAACGGACTTCGACGATCGTATAAATATGAAATATATGTACATACATACGATTGATGTAACGCGAGAGAAGCGGAGAACACGCGTTGCCGTGCGTCGCGTATCACAGAAGTTAACTCGTATCTCGCGTGTTCAGCCGCGATACGTTTCGCTTGAATAATTGCGCCACAAGGGCGGAAGCTTTAACGCGCTGCCCGCGTTTTTATGCGCCGACGAGAAATTTCAGATCGGTCGATAAATCGCGTCTCGACTCAATTCACTATGAGTAAGAACGTACTTTTCGTCCGGCCAACTGAAATTCGTCTTGCTTTTGATTTTAAAGCAGTGAAAAATACGGTATACATATGTATCGAGGTATACATATGTATAAACTTGAAACAGTTGCGAGGCTTTCCCTGCTTGCTTTTGTCAAACAAACTGAAGGTTGTTTCTATCGAAATTTTTAGAGAAATTGAGCATATTCTTGGAATATTATAGTAATCTGTGTGTATAACGTGAAACTAGCGTTCATTCGATATTATCATTTGCGTTTGTAGAATATGTAGAAGAAAGGGTGACTATCGTGGTAAATTAAATAGAGAAGTTTGGAAAATTATTTGAAATAATGGATTTTACTAGAATAATTTAGTTTAACTCTGACAATATACTCGTAATTTTTAAAAATCAGTAAATAAAGTAGTAAAGCATCTTCGTAAAAGTAGAAATGACATAAGAAAAGATTCATGCTTTTAAGGAATAGAAATGAAATCTTTTTATGCAACTGATAAATTTGTAAATTTGTGCTGGAATTGTAAAATCGTTGAAAATAAGAAGGTTTATTGTTTATTTAAAATGATTTCAGATTAATGAATTATGGTTTACGTGGACAATTTGAATTTAAAATGCGATCAGCGATACGATCAGCGAAATAAAATTAGAAGGGAATTAGAGTGAGGCATGAAATTTGTCACTGCATAAATTCGAGGATGAAAGGAGCTACACCTAATATGTTGTAAGATTAATCTATCACAATTTAATTTAAATAAATATATCCCGAGACGAAATAAATGTGCGAGAAGACAAGATCTTAACTGGTTCTGCAACTTTGTAACCATGACATGTTACATGTTATATCTCGTGGATATTTTCAGTTAACGAATGGCTGTTCGATGATCGTTTTCCGGTTTATGAACCTATTGAATGTGCAACTCTTCAATTTTTTTGTTATTCGAACTCGAATCTTTCTAGAAATAATTTAAAAAACGAAGAAAGTTACAACGTTGCCCGACTACGTCGAGTGAATGAATGAAAGAGATAAGAAATCAAAGATTTAGGTAAAGAGATTCTAAAGTGACCGAATCTTCCAGATTTAAAAAAAAAGCTATGAACATAATATAAATTTGCAGTAGTACGTAATTATCAGATCGATATCTAAATTAAGAAATATCTAACCTAAATATATTTAAAATAATTCAGACCTAATAAATCTATAAGAAAACTCAGGAGGCAGATATCTTGCTTTAATATTTTTATGTAATAAATCTGTTCGGACATTATTACTTAACGTCATGAATCACCGAGATAATTGAAACTCAGAAAATAAATCGTAGAAGCTACTGAAATTCCACATTTAGCATTTGAAGAAAATTATATGAATAGTACGATAGTCCAACGTTGATTGATGATCTTTCATTGGAGAATCAGGAGGAAGGACGGAGGATGTCGTCAACTATAATTTTTTAAAAGATATTATCAAACATAATCTGTGACAAACAAGGAGTAAGATACAATTTGAATAGTTGATGTTAATAGACAAAAATAAACAAGATGGACATTAAAAGATGGATGACTAAACGACAACGTACCCTCGAAATTACTATATTCAAGATGTCCCATTCGAGTTCAAGATCGCCGGGGAAAATCCTGATAAATAACAATTGCATTTTTCACAGAAAATTTATCGTGAAATTTACCAATCGTAATATTATTTCTGTACTTGATTTTAGGATCAAACACGTGCTTTCTTAGTCTCTTGGACATTTCAAAAATATCAAACCTTACAAGATTAAGTTTACAATGTTCTTTCTTAAAGTTCCTTGAATTTTAGAATTAATTCTTCCCATTGAGATATATTCTTTTAGTAGGCGAATAATATAAAATCAGAAACCCAAAGAAAACAGATATGTCATATTTTTCCCGATAGTCTTCAATCGTGACGCATCGATCAACGAATCAAACGCTTTCCACGGCAAGATCGAGGAACGAAGACAGTGGAGCGCAAAAAAGGGCGATTGGAAGAGGCGTGCGAGAACCGTCTTCATGCCAGAGAACGAGTTCGAAACGTCTCGAGGCCATCGCTAATCGCGATTCGATGCAACCAAAGACTAATGCCATGAGTAAAATTTTATAGCGCCCCCGAGGGAGCGTAACGGTTGTCATACACCCGTAATCTCATGCTCCACACTCGCTCACGAAACGATCGGACGTTCCGCGAAGGGAAGCACTTAAAGCGACCGTGATATCTCGCGGATCGTACTTCGTCCAGGACCTCGTCGTGTTTCCATCCAGCGCAGCTGACTCTATCACGCCGCCAGTATTTCCTGCGATCGGCTCTTACTCTCTTCTCGAGGCCCGTCGATTTCTCACGGTAGCTGTCACACCTGTCGGCCCTAAAGACGAGTTCGTCTCCGCTGTCGCTACCAATCTCCCATTTTCAATCTCTTTCTCTCTTTCTTTCGTTTTACGAGTTGATGCCTTAGGTTCGTGTTTAGGTGCGTGTGCCTATGCTTGAAAGAAACTGGATGGACTTATTACCGTGGCAGAGCGAGGCGTACGTTCTTAATTAATCGTTCGGTCGACAAGCAGCCCCGAGTTATGGCCGAGTAATTAACCGTCGAGTAATTAACAACGGTCCAACGAGACATCGGTTTTTAAACGGTGAGCGGATTTTATCGTAGGAAATGGTAGCGGGCGGTAGAGGAGTACACCGTCGTTGTCCTAACGAGTTTCTAACCGACGTTGGTCGTGCGACTCGATGGACCACATTATAGTGCTTTGCTCTGTAATGCTACGATGATGTATGATAGATATGATTGAATAGTTATGTAGTTTAATCCCGCGGCGATCCTCCAATTCTTGATTTTAATCTCGCCTTCATTTTGGTCGAGCAAGGGACTTATGACGCCTTAAGAACGTTTTTAGCATAGCAACGATGTTACATGAATAATGATCACTTATTATTTTCCTCAAACTTGAGAAATTGTTTCAGGACAGAGAAATGCAATTACAAAAAAGCACATTAATACGCTATATTAATATATTATATTTATGTATGTATTATGTATACAGTGTATGTATATATAATATATATAGCATATACATTATCACATAACTGATAGAGTCGTTTTTCATACGGTAGATAAAAATAATTGTTTATCTTTTCCTATTGAATTTTCTATTCCAATTTTATAAAATTTCCATGATAACAAGTTCCACAATTTTAAATTTAGTTCGCAGAGAAACCTCATTACTTATGGGATGATCCTGAGACGATGATAAATGTACACTACATTATTTATAACAAATGTAGGTAATGGATGTGCAAATGCAAATGTATATTTGTTCTTGGATCTCGTGGCAAATCCTGTACATAGTATATGAAGTATAATAAGAAGTATGGAATCTAAATTGTGTTTCGCAACTTTATCGTGTACTCCATAATATTTCAAATAATACAGATGTTTGTATATGTGATTTTATAATTTGTATTAATGAATTTCGAGTTATGACATGATTCCGCGACCTGTAGTTTGCAAATGTCAACTGTTAGATTTATCGTTGTAAGAATGTGATCGACACGAGTTCTAAATTTACAATTTGTGGATATCTCGTCCATTAAAATTCCCATAAAAAGGTAAAAAATGAAAATCTAATAATATCCCGATTGAGATTCCTCGTAAGGAAACATAGATATTCAATCAAATTCCAACGTATCGATTGAATTGATATTAATTAGTCCCACGGATTAATTAGACATCAAAAGTAGCGTTAATTAGAGAAAACTCACATGGACGAAACTAGTGAACTTTACATAAGACTTTAGAAAGACTACTGACCGTTTTAACTGAAAAAGAAAATGTTCCTTAATTCTATGTAAAACGTAGGACGTTTGTGACAAACATATATAATTTATTGCTACCGTGTTCGTTAAATTATGGCCTAATAAAATTACAAGCGATTGCTATTATTTGGAGATAATTAATTGTTTCCAATATCTTTCACCGTCAGCTAATTGATTTAGTGCATACAGGTTTTACCGATATAACCATGATAATCGAATCTCATAACAACTTTAGTGAAATTTCAAAATGTTTCGTATAACGCACGTAATATATTCATAACTGGTGTCTACAAGTGTTGGAGCACTGTCAGGAGCCTGTGTAAGTACCTCTCTGCATAATCTCAAAATTAACGCACGCACAGGTCCGTTAGCCGTGCCAGCAGGCACAGCCCTAAAAGACAAGAAGAAACGGCAGTGGCGAGTTTCACACAGACGCTATTACTGTCGCGGTTTCGATTTCTCTAAAAATGCTTCATGGAAAACGCGGTAACAGATGATTTCCGACACCATCCATAACTCTTTAGGATCGCGCGCGAGCGATAATTTGTACGCGTTCGCTTAATGATTCGCGCATTAACCGGAGGTTCTCCCTTTACCAGCGATCAGTCATAACGCGATAAGCGGGCGATAAGGTGGGAAATATCACCGACACAATGAACGCCGCGTATTTCATAAAGATGGACGCGCTCCTTCCACATTGAACGCCGATCGTTGACTTTTAATTGCTATATGCGAAACCCGAGACGTCGCTGGTAATCGTCCACGTTGATTTTCCACGCCGATTATTCCGCTTCCACGAAGACATTACACCTGCCCGAGAATCCGGACAGGCAAGCCGTGTGTATCTTCGTACGTAAGCGTCGTGGCTGTGTGTGGAAACGCAAGCAGATAAATGTACAGGGTGTGTGTCGAGAATTGACTCTCGGATTGAGAGAATAATGAAGGCAATGAATAAGTATATATACGCTTCATGCGGTTCGTCAATGTACAACCTGTACACTTTTGCATTCTTAAATTGAATTTTCCCATCCTAAGATGAATCTAGACACGAATAATCGTAATTCTGGCTAAGTGTCTATTAAGAAATATAGTGCACGCTCGTACGCGGCATTTACGTATCGCCTTGTACGGACCTGTTGTACGGACAACGAACGTGTGTAAAAATATTTGCATAAATAAAAAACCGAGACTAAAATGCTGAATTTATCTAACACATGATACACGAGCTGTTTATCGCGTACTATTTATAAGTACTGATCGCAATCTTTTCGTTCCGATATATGGTACCTAAGGGTCTTTATTAACATCGCTTTTATTTCTATTCTTCAATATAAATATAAAGTTAATCAGTAGACACGGCTTCTGAATGATTCGTATAACCCATATAGGATGCACATCCGCAACCTACGACATATGTATCCAACATGTTTCCCGAGAAACACCACAATGCAACATTCGAAACACCCCATAGGAAATAGAAACGCATGAATACCGCGGTAAATTAGCGAGGTAGGTTCGGTGTAACGCGATCTGCCGACACGGCTGCTAGGATCACGCCAGATACGCAGCAATATTAAGGCGGATCGCGGGACTTTGAACGCGATAAAGCATTTAATACCTGCCACCGCGTCCGATATTTTTGTCGAATTCGCTACATAGTTGCGATCTTACCACGTACCTCATCGAATTCGAGTCCCCAGTATTCCAACGAAAAATAAAACGATCCGCGCGCGACTCTCAACGATTTTTCATCACGTCCTCTCTGCGTGCTCGTTCCACCGACGATTATCGCGGGATAGCTCGAACCCTTTGCCCGTTTCGCATGAACCGTTACAGTCCAGCCGGCTGCCTAGTTACTGTCCGCGGAACGAATTATGCCCGAACGTATTAAGGTGGTAAATCACGTTCGCCGCGGCGCGCGACCATTTTTCCGCGGCCCGATTTACAATGGCGGGCTTGACCCGACCGCCTTGTACCTTTTTTTCCAATTCCACGCGGAAACGCTCGAATTTAGACGCGCCACAGGGGAATTGACACGTACGACGCGTAAGATTTATACTGGCTGCTGGAATTGGAATTGTTTCAGTCGACAGAGGCGTTTATAGGTACTGGAACGTTTATTGGTGGGTGCGTGTGTGAATGATAGAGGCACTGTTTTGCAATTCGAGAGAGACAGTCGTGGTTATTGATTGATGGGCTGGTTTGGTTGTATATTTTATTGAAGAATTTTGTTATGGTTATGGGATGTTGTAATACTTTGTTCCTTGGGAGAGAGTTCCTTTTATATATAGTGGCGTACAAAAGGTACTTGCACACCACTGTATTTATTATAATATTTACGTATTAATTAATTACATGCAAATATATTAAATTTCGTATAATTTGGCAGTATCTTCGCATGACTACAACGATTTAATATTACGAAGACGAACCTGATTGGAAAATGTTAATTGTAGCTGGTTGAGCTATTGGACCCAATAAAAATTGTTACTCCCATCATATTTGCGATATCTTTAGAAAAATAGAATATTGGACCACTAGCGAACTGCAGATGTTCATACAAATTTATATTTTTATAAACATTTTTATAAATGTTACAACCGGTACTTTGTTTTGCATATATTGGATATTGTTGCATAGTACATACATACATTTAGGTTTTCCACAAATGTATAAACATACACAGTCTAATTATGAGTAATAAATTTAATTTGACATAAAATAAAAATGAAAGCAAATTAATACTCCAATCGAGGAGACAATATTAAATTTCCTATTAATTGGTAGAGAGCTACAAAGGAGAGAAGAGATCGCTCACACGATATATAAATATACAAGACGCCACCAAATATACAATACGTTTTAAATAATGTAACGTTACATCTGAAAGATTTATTTCTTATTTAGAAACTATAAACACCGTACAGTAACTTTCTACTCCGTCTACTATTCTAATACCGAAGACACAAGAACAGACGGAAAATTCGTAAAATTAGTAATATAGCCAACATTGCATTGAATTTTTTGGAACGATTCGATACTTGACAAAAGGCAATATAAAATGAAAATTAAAACAGAATTGAAACAAATAAACCATTGGAATATCTACAATCGATAGACGCGCATTTTCCAACAAATGGCCACCTATGTACTATCATGGAGAATGGAGACAACCAGGAAAGCATGAACACGTTGCTAAAATCTGACAATCTGGTACTCTCTGAGCAAAGGTAAGATGAAAGCGGTGAACGTCGGTATACACGCGTAAGCGAATACGTGCGTGCGGAGATCACAAGGAGATGCAAGAACGATCTGGTAACGAGTTGGCGGCATCGCAAAGCGAACACGATCTCCGATCTCTGCGATCTCGGATCTTGCTGGTCGCGGCTCGCTAAGCGTGCACGAGCTCTGGCCGCTCTGCTTGAAAACGACGCGTCGTCAACGATGACGAGAATGACGGGGAAAATGACGACGACGACGCGCCGTGACTCGCTTCGATCGCGATCTTTTGCGATCGTTCCGCCTTGCTGATGAGCCGTACTAGCTACATAGCTGATGGAATCTGACGTTTTTCAGCGACGGAGGTCTTTCAGCTGTGTCTTTGCGCGGTTCATGAAGATCGAATTATTTTCCAAGATACGTATCACCTGGTTGTTTCGATAATCTTCCATCAACGTGATTTTTGATGGGAATTTTTATGGTACGATATGCGAAAAGAATATTATCAAACAAACTAAGCCACGGACTTTTATGCAAATTCATATTTTCTTAAACCTGATTAAACAAATGCAATTTAAGCAGTTTGCGTCATCGACGATCCATAAATATTATAAGAAGTACCGTACTTTGCGTATTTTCTATGTTCCTGCATATTGTATTTTGTTGATTTTTGTAATTTCCATGAAAATCAGAAGTCTAGAAATATCATATGATATGCATCGTGCGTAAGATTGAGAATTTACGATAAATTGTTGGTAGATCAGTGATATGAAATTATAATTTGTATATAAAATATTTCAAATTTAGCAATGGAACTGTTTATTTGATTGGAATAATTTCAGCTAAATAGCGAGATTTGACCCTGGAAAATTACAGTCTTGATAAAATAGATCTCAAATTTGTAATGTGCATCGATGTTATTCGATGGTATGTCAGTTCCAATCATTCGTGACTATACTTTTCAGAATATTTTTCATAAATTATGCTTCTCTCTAAAAATAACGAGTTTCTGCAAAATATTTAAAAAATTGAAAATTGTGTCAGAAAATGTAATTGTGAATAAGTAACAATCATACTGAGTTTCTAATGTTGCCAGTTCTGTATGTATTTGATAATTTGCATAGAAAATGTAGAGATTGATATTATGTTACATTTCTCATTCTATAATGTGTATCTTTTACAGGTGTACTTAGAAAAACTAAAGGTTCCGTAATTACGCGAAAGCAATCTTTTCAATTCACATCAATAACAGATCATGCTATATCTTAATTAAATATCTTATTCCCCTATGATCTATGAGTTCCAAACATGTTATTCTGTATTCACGTGTAAATGATGATTCATTTATCCCCTATGAATAAATCTTGCTCAATACAGGCCAGACATTTGCAAAAAGATGCGATTTCCTATCATGAGTAATATTAATTCCTACATACTTATGTGAATATTCATCAGTCAGATGGAGAGGTAATGAATTGCACAAGTTGTGCAATGTTTTTCCAATGAAAATGGATAAAAAAGCCAAGGTAGAACTAACTGATTATAAAAAGAAATAAATGACTTTCGAATATTTTATACTTGTGCCATTGATCGAAGCTGTAATTCTATGTTCATGTAATTTCTAACATTCTTCTTTGACTCTAAGTATTTTCTATTTGATCCAGCGTTTTTATATACCCGTATGAAAAAGCGTGTTGATTCATTCAGTTGATATTACATAAATAGTGATTCAGAAGTGTATGACATTATTTACTCAACTTATTATATTTTTACCTATAACAATATTCGAAGTATAACGTAAAGTTATACTATTTATTGCAACATTCAAAGATATTACTTTAATGATTACAATCATTCTCAATGTTACGAAGATCAGAAGTAAAAAGAAAAGAAACTAAACGACTATTTTACCGACATTGAACTAACCGAATTATCAACTATCCTTCTCCCCTCCCCCTAATTATAAGTTTTATAATTCATATACATATATAATTACCGCTTGTGTCTTTAAAAAGGAAGTTTGAAATAAGCATTCCGTAAAAATATACGAGAATAAATATGAAAAGCATGCAAATTAAAGCAATTATTCATACGGTTAAATTTTTGTTCTCCTTATTATGTGTCTCTCATTCTTTATCTTTCGATTAATTAAACCTTCTGCCATAATTCCACATAATCTTGCAGCTTCGAGGCGATCTTTAGCCTTATTATTCGGTTCGTTCTTAATTAACCACGCGTTAATTAGCGCGATTCGCGTATTGCGCGTAAAACATAAACGCTGGCACGCACGCGCGTAAAATCGCGATTCGGTCGATCGATCGTAGTTCCACTTCTTGCCGCCGATTTCTTCCCGCACACCGTGCGAATGCCAACAGAGATCGGTTATCTGTACGGAAATTAAGTGGCGCGAAGCAATCGTATTTTATACGAAAGGTTTTACAAAGGTGGAATAGCTGGAATTAGAAATTTCAGTGATGAGAAATATGATCTTTCCCCGTATTCTTTCTTTCTCACCATGATTTTCTGTCGATTCCTATCTTATATCAAATAGCTTTCCAACCCCTTTCTGCACATATAAATAACGAAAATTCTCCAGATTCTAACATTTTATTACGCTGTAATTTAAATTTATGGTATATAAAAATGGAATAAAACATATATTATAAATTATTGTAATAATAGGTTGAAGATATTTCATTTTAAGGTATTTCATTTTATCTATTAAAAGCAATATTTTATGAATATTTCATTTCTTACCAGCATATCGAATATTAAAGCAAGTTTTATTAGTTGACTGAAGAATAATTGAATCTGCAACTTGAATTATACGATTCTGAGCCTGTAATTGGTATTTCTTTCCAAAATTAAGTAATACCGATTTCCGTTTGATTCGTTGTACATTCGTAGGAAGAAGTCCTTCTACGTCCCAAGTTCTTTCTTTCTTAGCCATTTATTAAAATTCTTCTAACGATGTACAAAAACACGCGAAATGGAACGCGTTAATGGACTAGAATGATATAAAATATGGTGTTTCAATAATAACAAGCAGCTACTTTCTATAATAAAAATCCTGGCAAACATCAGTCCTCAAAAAGCTTGTTAAAAAAATGTTTATTTCTTCCTATTTTGCCACTAAGGAAATATTACTAGTCTCGATTAAATGTTTTCTCTATGATCCAAAATTCCAATGACCAAAATTAAATTCAATAATAAAAGCAAATGGATGATCACTAGGCCAATACGAACATTCCTCAAATTCAAGAATGATTTTCTTGACTCCTTAATAGGAGAAGGCGAGTTAAGTTGTTAATTTCTTACATATAATATTCTTTATTTAAAAGTCACCCAATGCTTTATGTATCCTTTAATATTTTTAAAATTAAATTCTTTGTCATTTCTCTTCGAATAAATGTAGCAATATTTCAATTACATCACATTTACATTCGCAAGAACTAAGACAATCCTAACTAAAATTAATTTCCCTCTATTTTATCGGGTTACAAAAGTTCCTAGTTAACAGACGATTCCGTTAAATTGAAACTTCCTAATTATCCATTATCTAAGAAACTTCTCAAACGAAGTCTCCACTTCAGCCATGATATTCTTCCAAGAATCTCCTCAGCGTTCGTGAATCGCGTCTCTAGGAAAGAAAAAAAAAAAGAAAAGGAAAAGAGAAAGAAGAAGAGTTCCTGTGGCAGCTCGTTGTATGAAATTCAATGTCGATCGCGCTGACATCGTCTTCGCGGGCCTGCGCCGCGATTCGAGAGGAATCTCAAGATCGATCGATCGTGATTTCGAGGAGAGACGCCGCTTAAGGCGAGACTCGAGCGTTGTTCGTCGCTCCTCCGCCTCGAGTTTCTTCGGGATCGTCGGCCTTGTACGGCCGCGCCACGATGTGGCAGGTGCAACCTCGACGACCGGTGGGTCCTTTTTTTCCTCCCTGCCCCCGCCATACCAACCGTCTCATCGTCGTTTTTTGCCGGCGTCCACCGGTTTTCGTCTCGCGCCCCCGTACGCCCCTTGGAACAGCTGACCACGGGCCAACCTTGGCCGACTGATTGCACACAGAATCCCGGTATACGCCACGAAACTTATCGTTCAGAGCTCTGGTCAGAATTGCATGCATATTTCGGGTTCGATGAGATCGTTCGTACTAACTCTTCGACGCTGCGGTAAAATAAGGAAGAGTTGGAAATGAATGATTTGAGGAGCGCTCACAGACGACCAATGGTATTATCGATGTGATCGTCGATATGTCAGGGTTCTCAACATTGTATTGAGGATATGTAACGGAGAGCAAAAGAAAGTTTGACAGCAATACAGAAAATAGGACAATTTTAGAAGCAAGAGCAATAATTGACAAAAAGAATTACATTATAGAAAGATATAATGTGGATGATCGATTTTAACACGCACAAAAATGTTTCAGACAACAAAGCTTAATACGGTAAAGTTTAGTGCAAAATGTTAATACAGCAGAGTTGCTAAAGGGTCTCCTATGTACGATGATGTTGAGAACATTAAATATTGATAAATACGATAATACTGGAAGTAATATTGATCGTCTGGACAAACATTTAGAGAATAATTATTTCTTCGTCAGCAAGATTGCTTGCATTTTTGGCTATCAGATATAGAACATACATATTTTCCAATATTCACAGGGAATAAAGATTAACAATTGCGCTATGCATGGTGATATTTAATATGTGAAATCGATAGTGCTATTTTTGATCATTTCTACGCGTATTTTCAGTGCTACTCTGCAGGATCTCCAAAGGATTAACATGAAAACTATCCACTGGAACTAAAGTATAAAATTTGTATCAATGAAATTAGAAAATGTGTAATGCAAAGAGAAGAACGAACTTTTCCATATATTTTACAAAGAATCATACAAATTCACAAAAATGTAAGATGACAAGATAAATTGGCATAAGAGATCTATGTTACATACCAATACTAATGCAGCTTGCGTGATAATAATAAATTTAGCGACAAAAGTGAGTCTTTTAAGTAGTCCTGTATAATATAGAATTGTAACGTAAGATCAAAATCTATAATCTACAAGGCGTGACTCGCCAATTTCTTAATATTATTAGTCGTAAAATTATCGTGCGAAAGGACTCAGTCAGAGGTTCAATCGGATGGCCACGAGCTGACCAGTGTCGCGTTACAGAGCTTCCAGCTTATTTTGCGGATAGATTTCGTGGTGCGAGCTACCAGTAGACGCGTAATTCTAACGTCGTTTCAGTGTTCTGTTGCGAGAGCAGCGAGGACATCGTCCTTTTAAGCGGCTTATGCCTGAGTCTCCTGATCGAGTTCACGAAGAAGCTTATGATTTCTTGCACGGGTAATCATTACGACTTCTGGTATATCGGGAACAACAAGATCGCTGTCATTCCGAACGCTGACTTCTTCGTTGAAACTGTCGAATCAACGTCCTGTCTTCGGAGCTAATGCGTATTATGCGATCCTCGTTCGCTGCTATTCAAACATCCTGTGCGGGTATTATTATAATAAAATATATCGCTGGCGAACAGCGTTCCCGTAATTGCGAGTATTCGTTGCAGAACGAACGTTAATAACTCGAGTTATTCGTATCTTCGAGGAGATTTCGAAACAGACAGAGATACCGTGGTTTGGGTAATCTTGAAATATTGCAACATTTGATCTAGACATGCATTTTATGGGATTTTTTTTTATTTTCGATTCGATTGATTTAATTTTCTGCTCACGCATAGAGTGGCAAATATAAAATATAATATAGAAGAGAAAGATAGGATCTTGAAACCATTGCAAGTATTTTTATCTCTTGTCATTTATTTTGCTGGGTGAGAATTACTGTAACGAGCACTGAAATACAAGTGTCAAATAGCTGATAAACGTCCAATGTTGTTTCACAAATAATGAAAAAATATGTCACGCACGCACACACACACAGAAGTAACTATCTTGCATTCTGTCATAGATCGTTAAATTCAAATTAATAGCCGCGTTTTATATCTACATTTTAAGATAACGTTAAAAATATTTGAACCGCGCTGTGTGCATATAAATAAGCACGTGGTTCTAATAAATTTAAAAATCTGATCGTATCGTAACTGAAAGTGTTTAACAAGGCAATAGAGATCGAAATTTCATGCTCAATATATAAAATTGTTAAAAGTCGGTTTCTTATGATTTTTATTAATCTTATCAGATTATCGTGCAATGTAACTGTTTGTTATGCCAATGATCCGCATCAAGCAGAACGAAACGCATTATCACGTGTTATTAATTCAAAATTCATACGATCTCGAACTAACAAAGAAAACTGCAAAAATTTGTGTAATGAGGGGTTCGATCACGTGCACTGTACGCGTGTACTGATTATTATGGTAGTGGTCATTATTACATCAACATAATAATTCCAACGACTTCGGAGGTACGTCAGCTCCCAATTTCAGAGCTCATAAGACGCAGTTTCCGGCATTCTGCGAGCTCGTAATGCGAAAATAATAAGCTACGTTTTATGGTTACAAAATGTACATATTATGAAGAAACTGAAGCTTGAAATTGGCTCGACTTTCTTCTTTCAGTTTTTAGAACGTGCATTCGTCGATATTCATAAATCTTATATTAGTAGAATAATAGAGTTTTACTGTATTTTTCGCTGCACAATTGAAAATTGACGTTGCAACTAATGTAGTAGCTGATGATCGATATTGAGGATATCAGATTAATGAAGAAAGTTGAAATATTCATAAAGAATCTGTTTGCTTGTTTTATGGTATCGATGATAACGACGATGAAATATAAGTAATAGTTCTTTTGTTTTTATTTATCAACATTTTGTTTCCTCAGAGTACAGTATGAGTTTTAGTTTAGCTGCAAACGTAGAGTAATCTTTGGTTCAGCAAATATTCTAGAAAACATTTAGTATATTGAAATTAATAAACCTTGCATCTCCAAATGCTATCACTTGAAAAATAGAAAATTATACTCTGAGATTTTACTGTAAACCGAGGAACGAATATAAATATTAGCAGTCGTTTTTAAAAAATAATTAAACTGCGTAAGTGCTCCCAAACTCTTCCAGTTTCTAATTTTATGATAATTTAGCTGTAACAATTGAGTATCTCCAAAAGCGTCAGTAACACATTTTTTATGAAATATACTTTAGGTCATTCCTTCGTTAAACAATCCAGAGATATAATCATGTTACGAACTAAACTACTTTCCACACCAACAATTAATCTACTTAATCGTATTCAGTTAAATATCGCATACAAGCTAACAATGAAATTGTACGCACATTCGTGTTCCTGAGAATCGAATGTTAAAAATCCAACGAATCATGTTCCACGGTTCTAGCATTCGCTTTTCCAATTACTCCAGCTGATACCTGCTACGCTCGAACGTTTATCTAGAGTACGAACAAACGAGTGCGATTTGTCAATGAAATGAATTACGCGAGCAAAGACGAAGAAAACACGGCGATATTTCGGCCTTCTTCGTGAAACTCGATAGCGTGCACAGGCAAGCGATTAAAATGACAAAAAAGAATCTACGAAAAACAATAATAACGCAGATAAATCGCTATGGTTGCAACAACTGCAGCTGCACTTAGAATGCAGCCGTGTGGTTCAGCGCTATTAAACAAGTATACTGAGAAGTCTTTGTTTAATGCGATACATGTGTGTTATGGTGGATAAGAATATGAGTAACTTGATCGCGAATAATACGAAAGAAATTACGTAACGATTGATTAAGAATTAAAAAAAGTGAAGAGTTGAATGTTGACAATATGTAATTACGTTGAACAATTATTCTACATGATTATCACAGTTTTCAAAAGATTGTCGAATAGACAAACAATAGGATATTCTTATACTTGTTATACGTATTTAATTTAAGTATCTGACATACAATACATACGACTGTATTTACGTATTTTTATTATACGAATTTATTAATGAAACATAAAATCGGCACAAATAACAATCTTCACTTCACTATTCTGACCTTTCGTCGCTATTCAGAAAATTAACACTTGAAAAAGGAAATAAGATAATAGTAAGCAATAAACACTAAAAGATAACGATGTATTATATATGCTAAGACGAAGAAAGTATAAAAACAATTTCAATGCGAACGTTTTCATAAATATGTCAGTCGTAATATGATAACTTCCTGAATCGACAAAAACCAGCAACGAAACACTATTTTGATATTTCGAGGAAACAGTGCGACATGAACATGATCGTGTTACGGTCAACAACAGCTTCTGCATGCTGATTACGAGTTTCGTAAAACCAGTTGCCGTCTCCGTAATGGCGTTTAGGCGTCATTAAACAGGTGAAACAGGGATAAGTTTGCGAAGCCATTTGTAAAGTCAACTGCAATTTCTCCGGCGTTGATTACACGTCGTTAGGCCGGGTGAAATCAAGTTAACGTATCAGGCTCGTACTCGCGCTCTAGGAACCCGATATCAATTTCTCCTTGGCTAAACAGAAACCCATTGGCGATGAACGCGAAACGGATACAGAACCAGACTCGGCTTTGGAAAGAAGATAATACACCGGTGAAACGGAATCGTGACGGATAAACGGGAACACTGAGAGTCGTTTGGAAAATCGTTATCCTACTCGTTAAGCGTCATTAAGCAGAAACGAGTCAAACTCGCGATCCGATTCGAATGGTGGCCACTGAATGCGATTACGATAGAATCGGGCGCGTGTGATCTACGAAAAAGATAGGAAAGAAGATGAAATAAAAGACTTATAACGCCAGGAATGTTAGTGAATGCAACGGAAAGATTCTTGCATGTGTGACTAGAATGCTCGATATCGAATCTCGATATGGGCGCCGAAGACCGAGGATACGAGTTTTCTCAGGACGAGGCCGTAATCTCTATTAATTACTGCCGGCGGCGAGTTCGCATAAATCAATCGGGAAACAGAGATAAAGCACCGGAGAACTGGAGAAACGAAGAAAAACGGACCTGACGGGGTCGAGGAGAGAAGGGAGAAGAACGCGGAGGCAAAACTGGCCGCGTTTTCGTGAGTCATACTCTCCTCGTTAAGGCTGTCTCGATGCAACCCTTTTGCATCGATCCTTCTCGTTCGATTATCGTGAAAAATCTCGAGGAATGAAAAAACACGCGTTGCTTTGGACAGCAGAACATACCGGAAAGCGTAGCTTGTACACGATTTGTCATTTTCAGTCGATCAAATTCTTTGCGGTTTTGTTTCCCGTTGTATGTTTCTCAACTGTATGATCTTCCTTGTGTATAAAGAAAATGATTAACGAGCGTTTAGTTGGAGGGGAAAAATTAACCACCACACTGAATTCGTATTTTCATCATCATAATTAAGGCAATAGAATCTGAATAAAAATTTGTTTCGCATACCTAAATAGTCAAGAAGTGTACGATGTTCAGCGTCTCTAATGAGCGAAATATGAATCGTTAGAAAAATTGAACGAAGATCTGTTAGAAATCTACATTTCCCTCTGAACGTAAAAGGAATGGCGAAACTGGATGTATAATAAGAGGAAATTTTCAGATGCAGGTTTCTACCATACACTCACACATAGAAATATAAATAAACACAGAAGCGTAGTAATTTAAACAGTAAAAATAATTATAAAACAAAGACGCCAATTAAAAGATACTCGCATTTCAAATTCAGTAAAAATCTCGTGTTTCACGAAATTTTCATTTGATCGTCCATTAGCGACAGCCGCATTCAAAGGATTAAAATTGTTTTCTCTTACAAAATCTAACAAGTATGACAGGAGCTTTAAAACGTTGAAGCTCAACTATCGCAATTATGAGCATAAAAATATTAAATATACATACAGCAAGGAAAAATATATTCATCTATTTGAGTCTTTATCAAAATCACTAATAATAACCAAAAGAAACACTTCGATTTATCCTATTGCTTCAGAACGTCGTAATCTACTTAGAGCCATCATGGTGACTGAAGAATGTATCAGATGGAAGCTACATCACGCGATAAAAAATAATAGGCGGTTTTTCGCAGAGCAATATAAAAGTAATACACAAAAGGGAACACAATAATCTCGTAATTCGCCAGGAACGCGATTTATCGTCTATTTTCCCTATAATTCCCAAATACAATTTAACGTTACATTCAGACTCCAATTCTCAAACATTTCTTTTTCCTTTTTTCCAGGACGAAGACCGAGTGTCCATCAGACAGAAACCACCCCCGCATCGGATTCTCAATCTGCCCAAAGCGAGGAGGTTTCACGGGCGGCGCGGAAAAAATCCCTGGTCCGTCCGGTAAGTGGAAAGTACGCGCATAAAAGCGAACGCTCGTAAAACGATCCTCCTTGAGAGGCGATCGCGGCAAGCGTTCGTTAAACGACAAATCGGTTCGGCCATTCACAAGCCCCTTTCCAGCCTCTACGGCCGCAATTTATCGCCGTAATGAAACTTGCCGGGACGAAGGTGTCCGTATGGAAGGGGATTCTCCGCGAAGAGGGTGAAAAAGGAAGAAACGGCTACCGGTCATCTGCATGACGAGTAAATAGGTTCGCATTACTCGCGCGAACACGGCAGTTTATACCGGGTGATCGCGGCAAATGAGTCGGGACACGGTGCGCGACATCTACCGCGATTAAAGACGCACGCTGTTTCTCGCGTGAAAACGCCTTTTCCATCTTTTATCCCGATCGATCGGGACGATCGTTTGAAATCTTATATTTTTGAAATCTCAGTCTCCATTAATCAACCGTGGACTGTAATTACGTTGGCCGTTCTATGCTCTCAGCTGTTGTAATCGTGATCGACAATGTTGCAGTCTTCTGACGGATAACGAGAGATTCGTCGTTTGTTACTTTCCCGGTTTCCCCTGAAATGTGATTTATTGTACGGCGATTTGTTACGTTCTGATCTTCGTTCCAGTTGTAATCTTATATACCTATTTGGCAAGGTGTTGAATCAAGAAATATAATTTATTATTGGAATTTAGTAGTGAGATGAATGGAGGAGTTGGAGAATGCTTGATGGGTATATGATGGGATTTAAAGCAGGTTATTTATTTTGCATTTGTGGAACAGTTTTTTTTTTTTTTTTAGAGAAGAAACCTTACTTTTCGTTTTTAATCTTATTTGGGTTCAAACGTTTGTGGATAGTTAACGATGTGAAAAATTGGTCGGAGGCTTCGTTATAACAATAATACAATGTGATATACAACTTATTGTAATAGGGATGCTGAGTGTAAAAAGTGTTCAAATTTTGTTAATCCCTTGTCTAATAATATTAAGTTGATAGGAATTTAAATTAATACAAAAGAAACAAAAATTCATTATTTGAAACACATTACTATACGAACACATTACTGAAACTACCAAATCCGCTAAAATTACAGGTGTTGGATTACTAACAAGATATTTTTGGTAACATTAATTTTTACTTTATTGAGATAGAAACATGATTGCATATGTCTATATATCTCTATTATTGTATCACTTCGATTATAATCATCTATGCACAATATACATCTAAATACATATTATAAATCGAGAGTTTTAGTATGAAAAACGATATACATAAATCATAATCTATTTCATCAAAAATTACATAATTCGCAAAAGAATTTCTCAACCACTACTTGGAACAATATCTCCACTGAAAGCGGAAACCAGTGAATTTTTAAATAATTCCAGGCCCATAATCGCCACAAAAAAAAAAATGCAACATCCGTCGACGAAACGAAATCCAGCGAAACGAATTCCTCTAAAATCTGCTCCCTGGAAAAAAATCGTTAACCTCTGCAAAAATAACCCCGATAGAGGAGGGAATTACAGTAATCGTGGCCTGGAAAGAATTACGAAAGCGTTCGAACAATCTTGTGGCCTGTTGTGCAAAAATTTCGTCAGTCGATACGCCCATGTTTCGATAATTTCCAGACATTACCGGGGAAACTCATTACTCGCGCGAGGCGAATGCTTAGCCGATCGCCAGATAAGTTACCGAACGGTAGGCCACAATGAAAGTCGCATACTTGCTTCGACAAGTATCGTTGCGAACACTGAAGAGAGTAGCTGTTAAGTTTCTCTTCCTAAACCAGTATCTGTCGCGACGATGAACAGGTGCGCGTAAATACGTATCGCGGTATCGTGAAAAACGACGAAGGAAATCGACGAGACACGTGAAATTAGAGATTTGCTTTATGGTCGCTTCTACGGTTTCGATCAGGCTTATAATGGTATCTCGATACGACATGCCTCCTGAGTTTATTAGATGGAACGATGAAACGTGGATTTATTATTAGATAGAACGTAGGAAAGTCTTATGTCATAGAGTTCTATCTTAGTTATATGTTACGTAGAAGTTTTACGGTATAGCTTGTAGTTAGAGGAGTTATTGTGGAAAAACGTAAAACGCAACCGAATCGTTTGTGGTTTGAAACATTTATAACTAATCTACGAAGTATATTTTATATATTGTTTATATATTATACTATATCGATGCATATATTATTTGTATCGTAACTTTTTTAATTTCTTTCGTATTAGAATTAAAGATTAATTAATTTCACCTAAATGTATGGAAAAATGTACTCTTTTTTATATGGTTTGCTACTAATGTTTATTAAAATGTATGCAATACTAGAAATTTCTTTTTTCCGATCAAACGTTATCAGCGTATTCTACTGGCCAAGATAAGGGAAAAATATCGTATAAACACGTGTCATTGTTGAAAAGTTATAACAAAGAAAAACCAATATACGAAATGTGACGTTATAAGATGAACTTGCGGTACTACGGTACAAAGTACGAATAGATCAGGAATAGTTATATCTAGTAGTAGTCAGAAGATATCATAATATTTTTACAACTCAAACTACAACTCCATTTCAAAATGTTCAGAATTCTTGGCGATACAAGACTGGCAGCGGCAAAAAAAAAAAATGAATTTATTACTCTTTGAAGTTCTCGTTTATTACTCGTGAAGTTGGAGTCGTAAAAATGTTATGATACCTTCTGACTACTACTAGATGTAAATATTCCTGATCTATTCGTACTTTGTACCGTAGTAACGCGTGTTCATTTCGTATATCGTTTTATTGTTATGACTCTATAACAATGCTTCCAATGCCATTTGTTTATGCGACTATTTTTTCTTATCTTGATCTATATAATACACCAACAACGGTTGATCGGAAAGAACTGAGACATCTAATATATTTACAACAGTATTAACTGATAATTTATAAATAATTGTGTAAGTCAGTTCATTGGCGATTGTATCGATGATATAAAATCACTTTGTAATTATATTTGTTTGTAATTATTTCAATACATTTCATTTATTTTCAACAATTTTAATTCTACTTCAAATCTCAATATTTAAATACCGAAGGTATAGTTTCAACATATCATGGCTCGTAGCATACACATTTGAAGTTTACGAGCGTTTAAATACTCCGAGATTCCTTTCATCTTACGAATGCCATGTTTAATACGAATACGATAAAAATTACATACTTCTTCATTTTCAAAACATGCTAACATACATTGCAGATAATAAAATCGATCTTGAACAACACCAACCACTAGGAATACCATGAAGATCTCTACACGAATCCACCAAGTCCACATTCTCACGTCCTACTTGAAGTATCCTCCATCGAAGAATCTAGCTAACATTCTCACCAAAGACCTCTATAAATATTCCCACGATTCGATAATAGAGTTATCAACAATCCCAAAAACCTCTAGAAAGATTTCTTAAAAATAATCACGCTACGAAGTAATCAGATTCAATGTTTAGAGTAATGTACTTTCAAACATTTCCTCTTTTAAATCGTATCATATAGAAGTCAATTATTAAAAATTTTAAGAAGATTCAACAACCGATAAGAGAAATTAAAAAATACACGCGAAACATATAGGTTATAAATAAATATCAAGCTTTGAAGAAAGAGAACATCCTCTACCACATTTTAGCCAGCACTCGATGGATTTTAATAACGCGTTAGACTGCAACGTTACGTAAACCTCGCTTGTGAAGGAGTTAATTGAATTTATAAAAGACACGAATTTGCATAAACATCCACGATCTACTTATAAATAAATCAAGGAAACAAAACACGAGCAGGGAAACCTGTAAGGACTGTCTATTCGTAACCATAGCAGCGTAGACCGAGCCTGAACAGCAACTATCGCGGAAATTGTTTCTTGGCCCAATAAGAACACGATTTACCGACGTCCACGTCGACCAGCTGGTCCGGATATTCTGGGCCGAGTTCAAGGGTTATGGAAAATATCGTGTATCCTTGTTGACCCGCGCAGACGCGGAACACACGTACGCGCGATTCCTGGCATTGATAAATAGCGTTGCAAAGTGCAGCACGGTGCAGACGGTGCGCCGTAATTGACCGACAGTGGCACGGGTCACGGAAGTAGAAACTGGACGATGGAAATTGGAAGTACGTGGCATGGCACAGTGCCTGCACCCACATGATTAGAGGAACGAGTGATCGAGAACGACGCCCGCGGCCGGTGTGATTTAATTTCATCTTGTTCCGCAGAGATTAATAGTTGAAGTGTGTTGTTCCATGAGAGTATAGGCATGCACTATGCGGGTTGCTTCGAGACCGGAATGAATCGTGGAAGACATCGAATAAGAAATAATTGTTGTGGAAGTGAGCCTAGTTTGGTGGACTCTTAATAATACGCGTCGAAGAATTGGGCTTCTGTTAAGTATATTTACTTTACATTATATGCTGTATTATCGCGTACAAAGTGCGTACTCTCGAGTGCTTTTTATTTTTTTTAGGAAATTTACAGTTTTTACTCTTTTGGTATACGAAGATATATATCGTGGGTAGCTTAATCGGTTCTATGAACATTATTCTAAGGCAATCACAATATCGTTTTACTTGGAAAATATCTTGCTTTTATACATAGAGTGATATTGATAAGAAATTCTTGTTCCGTAGTAATAAGGACATTAAGTATAGTCAACGATGGACCTTAACAAAAGCTTTCGATCAATAATTTAATTATTTAGTTATTAGTTAATGGTTAAGTACTGTCTAAATTGATTTGAAAAACTTCATCAATTTTTTATTCGACCGAAGGTAATCATTTATCATTTCTTCTTGATAATGTAACAGAGTGTAATTAATGATAGCGATGACAATCTGAAAAATAAAAATTTACGGTAAAAAGCAAAGCAATGTCCAATTAAAAATTTAATGACGTCAAACGCAATACTTAGTTTAACCAAGGCAATTTATGTGAATATTATCAAGTGAAATGTACGTGTCTCCCGAAAGCCAAACTAATTAACTTCGCTTTCACTAAATTTCTCAATTTCATTGCCCAGATACGTAATTAGCGTTCGACTCTTCAAGGAACAAACGACTAATAAATTTATCCATAAATTTATTTATCCTAAGAAGATAACACAAATAATCGTAAATTTCATGGACAATTTTGAATAATACTATAGGCAATTTTACTCCGTAATACCATTACTGTCGCTTACTTTTTAATTTATGAAGTTGATCAACATCGCTTGTCGAGCGATTCATTATTATAAACATCTCTAATCGTAAATTGCAAGGAAAATTTCAGCAGATAATTATTACTTTCAATCGTTATTACATTCTTGTACTTTTTAATTTATGAAATTAATCAACATAGCTTGTCAACTACGCACTGATATTACCTTGTTCCTTACATATTTTATATCAATATTTGCGTTAATAAGCAGGCGTGGAAGTACATACGTAAATATTTTCTCATTAAAATAATTTCGCTAGATCGAAATTGCAACGAAACGACATTAAACGTGGGAAAAATTTAAGTTTTTTTCAATCAGCGACCTGCTAAACTGGTATCGAATAGATTAATCGATTTTACGACACTGTGAACAAGATTTCAGCTTACTCACGTATCCTGTATGAATATGTAACCTCGAAAAATTTCAGTGGGCCGATTCTACATGGTAGCTCATATTATCAATGGCTATTACTCATGTTAACTCTACTAGCAAAATGATTAATAGCCATTCGTCACGTTACCTCTTGGATGCTTGATGGCCGACATAGACGCATGAAAGAGCGAACGAAAACTCCTTGCAAATTCTGTTAGCTATGGTGCTTGCCCAAGGTGTTTGTGAACTTAGCTTGTGCTGATGTAATTAAGGATAATTAACTACCACGCATCTTTTCGAGATACCTAACAAACTTGTCGATCGTGCGAAATCGTGATACGTGGGGTTTAATGAAATTTCTGTTCGATATATTATTTACTTGATAACTGATTTTGATGATTTGTTCGAATTGGATGTTATATCATATATAATAAACAATTATTCGTATGCTTTACAAAAAATCGTTAAAATCCTTAAAAGTGTCGTAAATCTATAAAATTGCTACAATAGACTAAGAATTGATCATTTTAATGACCCTGTTTCACTGTCAAGTATGTATATATAAATAGAGAGAAAGAAATCTAAAAAAATACTTTATAATATTATTATTACTATTTTATAACTATATACATAATTTTAATTAATCGTTTGAATGGTTTTAATATGTTTGGAAAAAATTACGTTGTTTATGTATGTGTTAAACGAATGTGTTAAACGTAATAAAAAATTCTTCCACATTTAGTGTTCCAAACTGCGATCTTATTATCCTATCGATCTTGAAGAGCAGGTTATTTTATTTATAAACACCTATGTATAATAAAACCAACACTTGGGAAGTACTTACGTTACAACAACTTCTGATAAAAAATTCACGAGTAGAACCTCCTACACTCGCAGTGTCTGACAATGTCTGCCACTTCTACTGTAGCTCTATCTCCCATCTAATACTAATACTAAACTTCAACGATAAAATCCTATATCGATACAAACTTCGTAAATAAAAATTTACAAGTACAATATAAATGTCTGACAATGTCTGTCACTACTACTGTGTAACTCTGTCTCTTATCGTACTACATCAATAGTCAACTGCTTTAATCCTAACTACACCCAATCCTTTACAAATTCAATTATTCAAATTCCAGGTAATTCCTTTCTGTAGCCTTTCCTTTCGAGTAAAATCCTCGCTATACACCTCTAGAGGCAACGTCGAAGTTTTACTGCTGTGCTAGGAAGAATTATTTTGCCACGTTAAAGGCGCGCGGCTAGTCGCCGAGGATCGCGAGCGACCCACGCAACGCCATTAACATCCAAAAGTAAAGCTTCTTCCCGTCTACAAATCTCCACCGGTGATGGGAACCAATTTAGCGACGTTCACCCCGCGCCCAACCCTCTCGCGTCTATCGTTAACCCCTGTCTCTCTTTCTCTTTCTTTCGTCCGTGTACAGCTATCGACTCCCACTAGGAAACCGGCTGGAACCGTAAAAAGGTTGGGCGACGTCTGCCGTGGTGCATCGATACGTCGTCGTAAGAAAGTCCACGCGACCTCCACTGTGGGCGACCCTACGAGCCGGACCGCGGCTGGAAAAAGCTAAAGCGGCTGCCACCGGTCGTTAGGTTGACGTTTACGTTTCGCGCTTAACGAAGCACGGCAGAGCAATGTCGTACCTAACGATCGATAAAGTATAACGTCGTAGAAAGAAAGAAAGAACGGGGCATGCGGCTGCTAGAGATAGGAAGGATGAGGCAAGGTAAAGTGAGTGGCGAATGAACATCGAGGGTGATCGTACAGTCGAATCACTCGCGGCCAGTTTAACGATTTCCACGATATCCATGTGCAGATCAATCGATTATTCTTTCTCCCTCTATCTCTGTCGTTTTCTCGGTGCTCGTGCTTTTACCTGCTTCCGTGTGCAAGCGACGAACTTCGTGTTCCAAGCTAGTTGTGCACACGCTACATGGGGGTGTTTTCTTTGGTGGCGATCGCGACACTGTCACTGATCACCCGCTACACGTAACCGTTTGATCGTACCGTACTGTGGTCGGATATACGCGGTGAGGTGAAAGTGTTGTTTTCTGTGGGTTTTTGAAGGAAGTGGTGTATCCTTTCCCGGTGTATTTAATTTGCAATGTGTTATAAAATTGTTTGAGAATTATTGAACTATTGATAAACTTCTTTGATCTCGTCATGTGTCGTAAGAGGCAGCTAAATAACAACGTGGGACGAAACTTTATTGATTGTTGAGATTGTTAAAGAAACGTTAAAGTTGTCAAGGTGGTAGATGGTTTACTGCTATCGACCGTAATTTTAATTTATATACGTGGACGTATCGATACTTGGAGCATAAGAAAAGCTACAAGTATATGTTTCCGGAATTTTGAGTATTACGAAGACTTTGAGATTAGATATATAATCACAAGGTAAGATTAAGTTTACGATATGTTTAAACGAAGAAAAAGTGAAGTGTTTTTTTTATACATACAAATATGTGCTCACATTTACTCTTGCCAAAACTAGATGATCATAAATCAAACTGTACGTTGAACAGGCTGGGAAAATGTTATGTTAAACTAATTCTATAGACACTTCATAATCTTAGATTAAACGATCTATCAGTAACATTTACGACAGTCTATGTTTTTTATGTTTTTATCCTAGATAGATCCTATTAGAATTGGAATTACTTTCACACCTTTTTGCATGCAAATTTAGAAAACGATTTGTCTCCTTCATAAAAGTTATCGGCACGTGAATAGACTAGTTATTTTTCGATAAACACTTGTAGGTGATTTCAATTCTAGTCGACCTGAAAGTAACAGCAGAGATTCTACAAGCATCCTGAAATTGTACATTAGGAGCACAATGAACGAAATTGAAATATATAAAAAAAACACATAATGTTCAAATACCACGGAACACTCATAGTAAATAATTCGGATAAAAGATATGTATTCCATAGAATTTCTGTCAAGATTATCAAGCAACGAAGAACCTATTTCAAATTTCACACTATGAATTTCCAACGAGCCTCTTCTCGATTTGAATATCGCGTGAAACACTCACAGTAGTGATGACTAAAACAGAAAATACGTATCCTATCCTAAATTTCAAAATTAAAAATTATCAAAGAATAGGAAACCTATTCCAACGAATCTCTCCACTGTTTCCATATTCCACAAAATATTCATAATGCCGATACATATAATATTAGGTTGTCTGAAAAGTTTCTTTCGTTTTATGAGGAAATAATAGACGCACAACGTTTTTTTTCTTTTATATTATTTTATCGAATTACGTACGATCCATTTTGCTCTGTTGAGATAAACACCGCGACATTTCACAGACTTGGTTTCACGTTTGTATAAAGGTGCACTGTTGAAAAGAACACATTTGCGAAAGAAAGACACTTTTTGGACAACCTAATACTAATGATATAATAGAAATCAAGAATACATGTACCATAAAATTATCCACAAAAATGATTAACCAGTAAAGAAATTCGCATCAAAGGAACGAGACGTGTAGATTCTCTTTAGTATCACCCCGTATGTCGATGTGGTATCATTGTCTGGTTCTCGGACAGAATGCTTTATCGAAGGCCGAGTGAGCTTTCGACAGCGAGTAGTAGCGATGATTGTTCATTAGCGCCGAGCATCCTGAGCTTTAATGCATGTATCGGTGCCCATTCCAGAGGTAGAGTAGCTGTGTTACGCTCGACGTCCGTTCGCCAATGGCGCCCATTAGCATGGAACCCCACTTCTCTCTACAGATAGACTAATGATCATGTCACCCGGCTCCTTAATTGCTAATTGATCTTGCGCCTGTACCTCCGCGTTCTGCGTTGTCTACGCACGTTCCGTCATTCGTCCAATGACGTGGGTTTTAATTCGTCGTTTATTTTCTGGTGGAAATCTCTTTGGATGCTTCTCGAATGATAAAGCAAGATTAATATTCAATGAAATAATAATGATAGTGCGAGAAGTTAGGCTATTAGGTAGAGAAGAATTGTTAAAACATAGTGAGAGCTTTATACATAGTAAGATGATGTTATAAATATACTTTTAACGTTTACTTGGTATTTCTTACAGAAAATATATCTAAGAAACGATATTTATGAAGAATATGTAAAATTTGTGTCTTGCATTTGATTAATCCATTAACAACCAAGCAATGGTTTTACGCAATAAAATTTTTCATAAAATTTAAGTGGAAAAAGCAGTAATGGAAAATATTATTATGCTGTATTGAGCGAACCCTTGGCAAAATCTTAAAAAACAGAATTCGATCATATAAATTGATTGATAAAAATGCAAAGAAAATTTTGCAACAACATAACGTTGGCCTTTACTGGGTTAAAAAATGTGAAAAATATTCATGGAAGGAAATAAAATGAAATATCTACCAAATACTGTAATCTATTGTAGCAGACTTTATATTACTGAATCATAAGACTCTATTAATCTTTGACAAGGCTTTCAGACAATTCTGATACGCTAATTAGTTTCATGATCTAAAAGGATAGCTATACGAAACGATATAGAGAGATATTGATTGATACTAGAAGATACGTGATATTTATAATAGATTCTATCAAGAAGGAAAATAATTAACGCCACAGCCCTGGAAACATTAAAATTATTATTTATCACCCACATTTGATATTCAAATTGAGAAGTCGTAAAGATACAATGTTTGTAGTCTGTACGTATTCATACTTTGATATGAGTGGGTTGACTTCCAATCAAATACTTTCTCGCCATAATTAAAAGGAATCATTCATTCTACTATTATTACTTGATAATAGGTACCGCGGAAATAAGATATAATTAAAGCCTTACGCGTTTTATCATTTATTAATTAATTTCGCGTAGTAAAATCAGTCAGGAAACAGAGAAGCGTCTCTTATCATATCAAGAGTATATCTTTCTTAATAGAAACGTTGTAAGAAATAAGATATTGCTAAAACCTTTTATGCTGTATTGTCATATCAGCAGTGCAATACAATACTGTATCGTCAAATGTTATTTTCGAAATAGAAAATCACGTTTAATATTCGAAATATATTTTTTAATGTTCACAAATGATTAAGTTCTGATAAGCATCGCGCTGCGATGTATAATTTTTTATATATATCTGTTCCTGTTAGACAATAAACAATAAAATTCCTGATGCAAAAATAACTTATGACTTATAATATTTTAATCAGATATTTACAAATTCTACGTACTTATAACATAATTCATGATGCAGTACATAACACAGTAATTAGCTCAATCTGTATGAAGTCTTATACCTATATCATGTGATTTTATCCTCAATTAAACCCATCATCAGCAATCGTCGAAAATACACTCACGAACAATGTCGCGAATCTTAGAATTTATCGATCATCCAAATCTGGAAAAAATTTACGCGGGTAAACGTTCGGTTTCACGCTGCGTGAGAACATTCACGTTGATTTCACACGCGGACTTTCCCCGGCTGCGTGACATTTCTTCGGGGTCCTCTCTTTTCTCAGGATGCCACGATATCCCCGGGACGATTGAACTTACGATCGAACCCGAACGATCTCTCTCTTTCTCTCTTTCGTTCCGTCCGCTCGCTCACGTTCAGTGCGCCCACGCTGCTTTTCACGGCGCGTACGCTCGATCCGCGATGTAATTACTAATTGTAATACACACATCCAGCGAGCCCACTAAATCTATCCGCTGCGTCCCCGATAGAATATCCGACGTCGTCGAATCGCTTGCGTTACCCTTCTAACGCTTCAGCAATGCGGATGCGCTTTGTTCGCCGTGCATAATTAAACGCGCCGAGGGATTTGCGTCATGTCGCGAGGCCATTTTTCGCTGTACCAAGGCTGCACGATCGTATTAATATGTAACGATCAGATTGGTGCCGATCGAGGCAACAAAAAGTGGTTCTGAATACACTTGCATAAAGATCGAGGATGTAATGATTAGATTTTCGAAAGCTACTTTGAAACGTATCGAATTATAATAATTATATGTCTGTGCAGTTTAACATTTCAAAAAAGATAACAATTCTCGAACGTTTGAACAATTTCCTTATGACTTTTCAGTCCTGCTTAAGTTTTCACGAGTTTCTGAATATTTATGAACGAGGTTGTACACATACGTATCGTTCTTAGGATTCAGTGAAGTATAAATCATTAAAAACGTAACATTTCACGTATAGCAATCTATTCATTTCGCCTGATCCTCTAAAATGCTAGTTCAATCGAGTACCACCATGTATGATTAAACCACGAGTATCCGATTAAACCACGAAGATCCACAAGTAACGCAATACTGTAACACTGTTGCCGATCACACGAAACCACTTTCAACAAACGACCTTCGCTGCTATTGCGCGCACGATACGCGAGTAAAACACAAATGAGAACAACGAGAAGAAGCGTCGCAGTGAATAAGAGAGCAAAAAGTAGAAGCAGCACCTGTCGCTGCAAATTCTCTGACAATGCGCCATCGCAACCGTAAAAGGGCGGCGAAAAAATGCGAAGAAAGAAAGAAAGAACTGGCGGGGAAGCAGAGGATTTACGCGAGTCTCGCTTTGATGCGCGCTTGTAACTCGATGGCATCGAACATCGGCCCAGGTACACCTTCATCTGTCGCTGATGCAGCCTGTTCCAAGCATCCTCCAACGTCTGCCTACTGTCCACGATACTATCTCGCAAGATGAATCGGTCGGTGTACCAAGTGCAAAGGGATTGCTGTGACCCGGCACCGACGAGGGCACAACACCCCGTCTCGTCGTTCTTCTACTTCTTCATGACGCGACGCACAGTGGTCTGAGAATCCGCTTATCGTAGCCAAAATTTAATTTTTCAACTTCGATATCTTCGAAAAAAATTTCTTCCTACAAAGTGAAAACCCCTCGAAACTTCAAAATCTACGATGTTATTCATTTCGGACAGTGGTGTGATCGAGGGCGATGTTCTCAAGACAAACTCCTGAAATTCACAATGACGCTAATTGTTCTAAGTAATCTTTATAGAATATCAAGTAGAATTTAAATTTAGGCAATTTTCCGTGTAATTGCGTCGACAAATGTACGAAGAAAATATTATTCGCGACGGTTTAAGTAAGAAACAGTTCTACCTTGCGCGTAATAGATCGCAGACTGATTAAATGCCTCATTTGTCACATGATTTCAAAAATAGATACTTTTAAACACTAACCTTGCTATAGCCTATCTGTTGATCTCAGTTATGAACTAACTTACATATATTACTTGTGCTCGTAAATCAGAAATATATTCAATACCATACATGAACTACATACGTCATACAAAAGAATGCTTAATAAATCGTCGATAAAAACGCCTAGAAGTCAAAGCCAGAATTACCAAGTATGCTTGATTAAACTCGACACAATGGCCAAAGACACACATGATACCAACCGTACAACATACAAAAATGAGTGTGCATCATCAGTCGTGTTTCTAGTGCCTTTTCGATCAGACAAATCCTCTTGAGGATCGATAAAACTTTGAAATATATTCAGGGAACGCATTTTAAAGGTGGCCACTGACGTTCGCGTTACAGATCCACGATAGGCATAAAACAGTCCTTTCAATGAACTATCGTGTTCAGGCGGCCAAGGGATCAGAAATTCCTAGCTCGTGTAACGTCCGGCGATGCCCCGTGTACTACGTCCCTCGTATTATATCGCGACCGTGTAATCCACTGTCATCTATATCGAAGCTCTATCAGACGAAATGACAGGCTATAAAGCGGGAGAGGTACGGGGCAGCTTGTGCTACGTCGGATTTATCGCGTGTGGATGTCTGCCAGCCTATAAGCCACAGGGCGATAGCACAAGGAGCGCTAGGATAGGTCGGAGCTACCTCGATTAACCTCCGTTTCAGCTGGTTAGAGGCAATCCGTGTCTCACTATGTGGCAATCACGGGGGCTTGCAACCTTGTAAATTGAAAAAAATACGCTGACGTGACGGCCGGTCACGGTGTAATAGATTGCGAAACTAAGCTTTCAGGTTAAAATCGTTGAACGCGCTCTCTTTACCAGAGGATCCTCTTCTTTTAACAAGAGTCGAATCAATAATTAACGCGTAGAATATGTTCGGAAGAGAAAAACGTTCGAGAGTGTTTCGAGATTCGGTCCCTGACCGTATCGAATGATGGATGAATATGTCCGGTATTTGTAATTAATTAGTTGCCACGGGGTTGTGTCGCGACAACGCCGAGCAAGATTGATCGAACGCACCATAGGACATCCTATCTTTATTCCTGGTAATTATTTGTCGGTAGTAACGATTTGTACGCGTGTCTTTCGTATACCGTGCAGTGAAAACAGGTGTGTTGGTAGAATCTATAATTAGCAGAAATTGTACGTGCACGAATTGGAGTTTGAATATTTCTTGTGTTTAAAATGCTATCAGAGAAAATATCAGAAGATACGAAAATTTTCTTTCGATGTATTTCAATGATTTATGAATCACTTCTCTCCTGACGTTAGATTTTGAGTTATGACATTTAAAGATAGGAAAATGAGACTTACTTCTTGCATAAAGTGTAATACAATGAATATCTAAAATGTTAATTGGTTATCATCCATAATAATTTCATTGAAAACCATCGACAGAACATATACACATATGATTGAAGATTACAGGAGAAACATACGATAAGTACATACATATTTATTCATTTTCTGACTTTAATGCTGCCTTATAGTTGAACAGGAGAGTTTAAGTATGACCGTGTTCGATCCAAAGGAACAATAGGTATACTTATTAAGACAAATAACACTTTACTATGTTCGATACAATAATATTATGATCATAAATACTTTAAAAATTCTCAAGGGGATGGAAATACGCGTTTATCTCCAAAAACCAAATACGCAGAGAAATTTGGTAATATGAGATTGATCGAGAATGTAATGAATCTTAAAACCGTTTCCCCATGAAAGATAGGAGATACAATTTATCGCGTTCTTCCCCTATAGTCTTCGATTACAAATTAACTCGAAATACAATATTCTGAGAATGAAGAACGTATTTCATCATCTTAACGTTGAAAACCTAAAACCACGAATTTGATACGCAACCCTTGATACCCTTACCAGCCACATCAATCACACGTCAGCCACCCAACAAGAGATCCGGCTCAATTAACATAAACTTCAGAAAGAGTCAGCGAACACGTTTTCCCACAAAGGAGTCGCAGAATAGTACCAGCAGTGACAAGAGTCACCAATCCTAGTCGACGATAAACAGTCCGATGCAAGCGAGTTGGAAAGTCCAGCCGTCTCTATCCCAGCTGAGATTCGTAACCCATGGGACGATTGCGAAACGGTGAATTATTCGCGTGTACGTGGTCGCATTGATCGCGAGAGAGCCAGCTCGCTCCCATGGACCAGCTGAATGCACGGAAGCACGAATCCACGAGCCTCGGACAAGCAATGAATTTTCTTAGCCGATACGCGCCAAGGTAGTCGGATGCCCTCGGTGACACCCATTAGCCCGCGCTCTTGTCTAACCATACAAATTATTAATCGATGCAATTAGCGAGCTACGGTCAGCTAACGCCGTTTAACCTTCGAGCGGGGAAGGTTGGGTCGATTCTGACTCATGCAAATATTTCATGCTTAACGCATTTTGAGTCGCACTACCGGTTATAAATATCTGGACACTTCGCTCGATTTGTAGCAACAGTACGTGAACTTTAATTCCACAAGTGCTATAAATTAATAATGAATCAGCATCTGTCGTTTTAATTACCAGATTATACGTTTAAGTTGTCTGTTAAAAGAGATAACAATAATATATTTCGCATTTACTATTTATCTAAATATCAGTGGTTATATTAATAGTAAAAATATCTCTATCAGTTCAGGAGATACTGCTTCAGCTTATTTATAGTCTAAAAACCAACGATTTTGAAGTTTGATCATTCGAAACGAACATTTTCTAATCAAATTCATACTACACGCTGAGTTTTATTTTTCTAACTACGATACTGTGCTATTGCCATATATTCTCAGATACTACAAGAGCCTCCTGTGTATATCTCTTTTTCTCTTTTTCGTTGGTCGCGCCACGTGCAATCTTGCGATTCCAGCGAAGCAAATTCCGAAACTATCTGCTCCAGGTGATTCAGCGATAACGGGGCTAGACGTGGCGAGCCACCTACATTTATCAGCGGAACCTCGAACCTCGCCTTAACGATCCTGAAAAGCTGAGCCGGTTTCCCAATAAAAATCATAATCGAAAGGCGTGACTAATCGTTGCGTGACGACTACAGCAGCGAAACCATCGCTAAATCTCGACCGGCTTGCGCTAATGAATTTCAGATCGACGCGCTACGCCGTGATCGCGGCCATGGATAACCTGATGTAACGCTCGCCCGAGGACAATCACATATCATAGTTGCGGTGAACGCACGAATATCGACGAAAAAATGATAATCTACTTGGTTTCGACTAGATGAGTCTAAGTCTATGACACAGTTTGGAAAAGAGAGCAGTTTAAGTTACACTATGCCATAAGTCTTAAACATCTAACGCGTTTCTTATGTTGCACGTTACATCACCATCTGATGAAATATCTGTAACTCTGTGTACTGAAACGATCGACAGAAACTATAGAACCATACTTTATTGTTAATTCTACTCTGACCAAAATGTACTACAGAGTCTCTAGAGAGTTCAAAGATTCCATACAATTCTTGCTAGATCTTTTATTTTCATATAAGGTAACGTACTTGAAGATCGACGAATGAGTACAAACATATCCTTCGATTCTCTCATTTTTCGTTCGAGTTTCCAAAATCTTTTGCCTCGCAATTTATCGCCACTTTTACCATCTATAGAAAATGTAGAAGCCATCACTGGATCGACAAGGCGATCCATCATTCCCACGCAACAAAGGCACGGATCCCCTTTTAAGACTTCATCAATTTTCCAGACGCGAGTCAATGTACCTCGATTATTCAATCACTCTACAAATTAACGTCATTCATAAAACATCATCGAGACACGTTAACGACAGTCACGAATCCGTGCGAAAGTTCGTTGCCTACAGTGAAATCTCGATAAAAAGGGATCACCGTGATCAGTGATAAATTTCCAACTGATGAACACCGTGTAGATATCGAATGTTCGAACGTATAGGTACCGATATAGACACGTCCACGGTCGTCAATTAGGTTTGTGCCGTGTCGTAGTTAACGTGTGGGCTGAAAATGATTCCTCGTAAAGTTTGTTTATGGGATTTGAGCGCTAGGCGTTTATCGTTTATTAATTGAAACCCGAGATGGGTCATGTACGACCAGGCTTGTTACAATGTCCATCTTTTCCATCTCAAGCAACAGCCTCGTTATTCTTAGATCCTAGCATAGCAATAAAAGGGACGTTGTCAATGTAAATATGTACGAGCACTTTCGTCGATAAGATCCGTACGATCCGAGAAAAGCTAGCGAGTAAGCTGTTCATCAGCGAACATAAAAATACAGATATTATACGTAATCAAATTACAATTGCGTACATAGTTTTGAATTTTTGTTGGATATTTTATTCAACTAAATTTTCAAGCAAAATTAGGTTTTATCTTTTGTAATTTTTTTGTAAGTTATTCTTAAAAACTTTTAAAAACTTCCTTTTTATTTTTAATTAAACGTTCATATTTTGAAGTTTCGTAGTTTCATTTAGAATTTTTATGATGCAGGTATCTTGTAATAGCTTAATTCTGAAATATTTCCGCTTATACACCTTTTTTAATTAATTTAAAATTTGTCGCAGGTTGAAACTAAATTTAATTCCATTACAGTGCAACTCTATCTATTCGGATCGCTATTTGGACGAAATTCTTATTGTGAGTGTCTGACTCTCGCCGACTGAATCTACTTATCTAAACCAAATACTCTATTCCTCCGGATAAATGGAGTTCTACCGTCATTTATAAATACTACATTCCCCGTATTTAGCGCTGCAATGCGATACATTTTTTATTTCAACTTAGCAACGTGTCAATCAGTTTTATTATCTTTTACTATAAATTAACATTAATCCCATGCAGGATAATCGTAGGTGTTTAAAGAATCCAGTGCGAAATTTGTTACGCGACGAATCGCCAGTTTCCTGGGAAAACCAGTTCTTTAACCCGCATATATGTAAATGCATCGAAGAACGTGCGACGATAAAATTCTACCGTGCTTGATAATCTTTCAAAGGCAACGTGGAAACCACGCTGTAACTTTCTAGACGGCAATTTATAATCAAGTGCCAGGATACCGAGTGTATTCTTACGAGAATATTTACATAGCCGGCTGCACGAGCGATCGATTCTGAGATCCTCGCGTTATTTCGTGCGAAAGGTTTCAAAAATGACCGGCTCCGTCTTGATACGGTATAATTAAAAAGATAGTTTGATGAACAAGGTAATGAAAAGAATTCCCGGAAAGTTGACAACCAGAAATTTCACGTAATAATCACAGAGGATGCTCGTGATACGAGAGTAGTAAATTTCGCGGGAGATTGCAGTCAATGAGATGTTTCATTTTCCTGCCACTATGTTACTTATAACATATGAATATTTTTAATAGCAGCCAATGTTTATGTAACACGATATCTGCACAATATTGTGATTTAATAATAAACATAAATAGAAGTCTACAATTCCTATATATCTTCCAAACTTGGTATAAATTAGTATTTGTACCTGCGTGTCTCTCTATTTTTTTTCTGTTTTGTAGCATTGAATAAATCATTTTGAAACTAACTAAATTTATAAAGATACCTACATAAATCTATACAGTGAAAGACATATTTCTTACATCGGACGAGTTTCGCATATTTATCTAAATGTATCTATCCTCAACGCAGATATCTATAAAGCAATAATTCACAAACAAAACGCCAACTTAAAAACTACACAAAGTGGCAAATAAAATTTGTATTCGAACCCTAAAATCGTCTCACCTGAAGCCTATAAAAGATTCAGGCATAAAATAAGGCCTCTAAGCCCTCAAGACAACTTTAGAATAATCTAAAATTAACCTGAAGGAGAATTATATTCCAAAGAATATTTCCTAAATATTTTCAACGAACCATCGTGTGGCGACAAGATTCGATGGAGACATTCTCGATATCTCTGAAAGAACGACGCTTCAATCTGCGGACAAAGGGGATGAACGAAAGGAACGAAGGAGAATAGAAACGAGGAAGCCACGTGAATATCGAAATACTGGAGCAAACGAGGTACAAAAATACCGGCTGGCAAAACGATCACGTCCAACACTGGGATATCACTCTTCTCTGTATACGGGTATCCGCAAACCCATGAAAGGAGGAACCAAGTTTTACGATCCTGAATCGTACGAAAGCGAAACGGGGAACACGAATGGGACGAGTGAAAGAGGAAGCGGGACAAGGAATGGAGAGGGCCCGAGGTTTACGATGTTGAATCCTGTCTACGATCACTGATAGAGTCGTGTCTGTCAGTTTGCATGTTCGTGCCACGACGTTGACCGATGCCTTCTTCTCCACTACTCCACTGACGTCATCGACAACCTATACTGGGTGGTCCAAACGCACACCGAACTATGGAACTACGAAATTATATTTTGACGGTGATACATTTCGTAGTTTCTCATATTCAGGTAGCACGTTTGGAAAGAAAGCTACCTTTGATTCTAATAGTAGAACGGAATGTTTGTTATTTGAATTTTCGGATTTTATTGTTTATCGATTTGTAATAAGAAAACGAATTGTCATAAGGATGTTTTTATCGTTAATTTCATTTTTATTCGAGATAAATAATATTTTTGGGTAGACGTTTTAGGAAATAAGGAAACGTGATGGTTAATTTCATTCTTAAGTGACTTTTTTTATATTAAATATTTAGTATCATTTAATAATTCTTTTGGGGAAACATGTTATAGAAATGAAAGGATTTAGGATGCACTCTAAGATCTACTCTAACTTCATACTTCCCTCTTTTATAATTATGGCTACTGTTACGTTCTTAAAGTATTATGATTATATTAAAGCAGTACATGGTCGATTTGTTATTGTGTTATATTTCGAAAAAAGAGAACTGGAATTTTTAAACCAAACTTCTTCGTGTATTCTTGTTTTCGAAGCTAATAAGTAGAATTTTATGCTGGGTGATTCCGAATATTCTAGGGATAGGACGATTTTATGTTTCTTCGTGAACAGATTGGTAGAATGAAATATAATTTCGAGTGAGAAAATTATCATCTTGAATAATTCATATATGACTTCGACGCCGTGAAGATGATCTTCACCAGTAAATTGTCTAATTGCAGATAATTGCTCTGATAGCAATAAAAGATGCCAGTTCCAACAGCTAACTAGCAATTATGGTTCAATAAATACGTCGACAATAAAAGTCGACTCACCATTAATATATGTGATTTAATATTTTTTTATTATCCGATTCGTGTTCAAGTTTCCTTGCAAAAAGCGCTAATTGTGTATATAACAACTTCAATAAGATGGGAAAATTTGCTACCATAAAATTGACATTATTAGACAATTATCTCGGGATATACATATATATTAAGTATTATTTTCTATTATTACAATAACAATTAAAGTGCTATATATTATAATAACTTCGATTTTTTTATGTACTGGTTTCTAACCACTTACTTTAGCCACCTTTTCACTATATTTACTCACTTCGACATTGAAAATCTATATTTATAAATTTATCAATTTACACCTTTACACATTATTAATATACTCGTGTAATTGCTTCCTACGTTATATTAAATTATTGCAGATAATAGAAACATAAGTATTTCTATATATATATCGATATGTTGTTGTGAAAGGTTCCTTCGATTGAATCGTCCGTTTTACTTTCTCGTTATAAACTATTTATGATCTCGTTAAAATACTTTAAAACGTTTTATATTTACATTTAGAATCAACTAACCGTCCATTATATACTTCCATATATTTTTAATTTTGTGTTAATAACCCAATCATCCCATCTCGTTCTAACATAAATCTAAATTAACAATCTACCATGAAGAAGCAGAAGAAACACGAATAAATTGAAAGCAGCGAATAAATTACCGTCAGAAGAGTACCAAACTAAACGAACACAAATCAACTCGAACAATCAAGTTCAACTCAACATGCTGAGACATGAACGACCGAAACAACTCTCGATATCATTCCAGAAGCGCTACACCGCCATTCAGTGGTTTAACTCGAATCGAGTAAATGGTTATAGAGTTTGAAATCGACGCTTTGCAATGCGCTTCGGCATAAAATTCGCCAGTAGTCGTAAAACCACTGCTGTGGATATTCTCGTGAAACGCGAATCGCGAGCATAATGTGGAAGCTAGGTGTCGTGAAACGAGACCAAGCTATAGCATTGTGCGGAAATAAAATAATCTCGGAAGCGTATTTTACATCTTTCACCTCGCACGAACGCTTGTGGCGCTTTCATAGAGCCGTAAAGCATAAAACAAGAACAGGGCGCGTTGACTTTTACGAGTGGCTCATGTTTGTTCGAGGAATTATCGAGTAGAGAGCAGCTTTAATTGCTGATCCTTTTGCCGCCGCCACTTTCAATGCTCTCTTTCACCCGCTCGTTTCGCGGTCGCCATAGGCGTTCAGAATAATTCAATTACCGCCAAGGTTGCACGCCAAACACCTTGATGGAAATTGAATTTGATTATGGAAAGACACCCGAAGTTGAACTTTTGCAGTTAAAGAGTTATTGTCTTTTTATTTCATTGAAATATATAGATTTTTAATTAGAACGTGAACTATTTGTACTTAAGATTCTACAGACAGATTGGATGAACAATTAACATCTTGTTTCAGTTTGTCTTCCAAGTCTTTGATGCTCACAAATGAAAAAAATTACGTATATATATATTAGCATTATAGTAGTTTCTACAGGAATACTTTTACTCATTAAAAGAACAGCTTATTTAACTAATGTCGATGTTCTCGATAATTCCTTTATCTTAATCGTTCTTACACATGCAACAACTCTTCGTTGACTGAAATAACTCTACCAAAGAATTGTTCGAATTATTTTCTCGTTTTTGATATTTTTTCTTATTGGATCCAAAGTACCTGATATTTTCTCATTGTTTCGTTATTACATCAAAAACCAACGCTGTTTCACAATATACGACAAGTTTAATTATTCCGTACAAAATTCAAGACAGTGCATTAACATGTGGATACTTAGGCGACTCAAATAACTCTGTCTTGTTATATGCTCCAAATTTCCATTCACAAGTTCCCATATCTCGTACCAAGACACGAGGGACTAACGAACGTCCTCCCGAGCAAGTTCCTTTCAGAAAGCGCAACGTCGCGTCGCGTCTCGTTCAACAAGCTGCGCACAAGCTCCGAAGGTCTGTACACGGGAATCGCGAGATCGATGAATAATAACGGAGGGGAACGAATTCACGTTGGCGAAGCGACGAACAAGTGCACGGCTGTTGGCAAGGATATGGAGGAAAAATGGTTGGCTCGAGTTTACGACGGATCGCCTTCGCCGTGCTGGCGTTTGTCCCGATCGAAGGTGATTTTATAAAGGAGACCGCCGTGACGGAAGATATTGTAGAACAAGTTCCCTGTGCCGGCTGGGTGGCCCGTCGTGCATACACGGCCGACCAGGACGGTTTCGCTCCCATTGACTCATACGTTATGCAACCTCTATCGCGCTGAAAAACCCGCCTTATTGAGTAAAAGCTCCGCGCAACAAACGGCCCATCGAACGGACAGAAGGAACGCCAAGAAATTGCGTACAATACGAAATTGCGTAGTTCAGCGCGTTTGTTGAGATTTTTTCTTTTTTCTTTCGTTTTAAGAATTTATCAAGCACTGGCGTTGCTGAGTTTTCCGTAATAGTTGTTTCGAGGTATTTGAATAACTTGCACTCGTCAGGATTGTTGGATTTAGCTGGAATGTAATAATTGACTGGCTTCGAGCAGTGATAGAGTAAGGAGTTTATTCGAGTGCAAGTGATTACCGCGTCAGGCTCGTGCACGTAATTTTTAATACTTTATAGCTCGAAATGAAGTTATGAAATCTATCGGGGCTGGAAAGTGTTGCTCGTTGAAAGCTTGACTCGTACGAATGTCTTCTGACGAAGATTTATTTACCGAGTTACGGCTTGAATGTGTTGAAACGTTCTGAGGATTTGGTGATTCATACGTGGCTTTGATCCACAGTGTTTTACTTCAAGCAGCATTAAATTATCGAAACAACGATATTTTGTAAACAATGATCGCAAATTCTATGTTGCATGTTAACTTTCTGAAACAGATTTTTTATCGTATTATAATATTCTACGATGACTGTAATAAAAGATGTGAAAATTCTTTCGTAGTTGCTCGACTACTATAGCGTACGATTATATCCTCGTCTCTGTAATTATGTAAAATAATCCTTCAATAATATCAAATTCTTTCGTAGCAATACGCTTAATCAAACTTAAATATACATAGCTTGCAGCGTAAATAAAATTATTCGAATCTAATTTATCAAGCAACGATAAGAATTTTATCCAATGAACATACATATATCATCCATCTTCCTAAGGAAGATTAATCAGTTCGAACGAAAGCAACAAGATATCGCGGTGCAGATTACCGGTTTCAACAGGTTGCTTCTTCGAAGGAAGGAATTTCTAAAAAGAATGATATTTTGATGAGACTATATTTTGCTCTCTCGTTAATTTATGCAAATATGCACGTACCTACTGCCGATGTTTTCCACATCGTAACAAGATCTAGCCGCCACAGAACGTTCAACGCATACTACCTACAGCAGTGCCATTCAGTCGTTGTCTGTCGTACGGGCAGCGTGTTAGGTTTGCCCGGGCGTAAACAAATCGGCGGGCAACGATGCGTGTATTACGTGCGTATGTACGCAGTAACAATCGGCCGTTTCAAAAAGGAGAATTATGCTTCGAAGAAGAATTACGTAAGAGAAACCGTGGAGACACGATTTTTACATGTTTCTGCACATTTAAAGTCGGATATTTGCGATTCACTTACACGATAATATTTCTTTATAATAATTAGTTTCGCAACCGAACAGTAAACACTGAATAACACACACGCTCTTATGGTTTACGAGCCGTGTAATATCCACTCCAACCTCAAGCGTCTTTCCCCTGCTGCGCTTTAACGCATGTGACATCGCTAGTCCGCGACCACTTTGCTCTCAGCTCTGCCCTGAAGGTCTGCTGAACGGCACTAACCTGCGGTCTAAGCCCCGTCAGATCAGGGCAGATCATAATGTTAATTGCAAAAAGTAGCGTAAAATGAGAACAGGTAGGCTCGTTTCAACTGCAACTTCTTCCAAGCACTTGCTCTCCAAGAAGGAAAGATTCTCTTTTAGATGATCTTCAAGCCTTGATATTATATTTTATTTCGAATAAAATAGAAATAAATTACGAACGATGATACATAGACAGGTCCTGGTAGTTCTCACACGTTACAAGAAATGTGAAGAATATTAGTTACGATCAAATACGTAGATATATGACCGATGACGACCGAGAAATAAACGTTAGACGTTATTCCGAGATATAATATATCATTCGCAAAAGCTTTCCATTATAACATATTCTCACGTTGATTATTCATGCAGGCGATTGCTGCAGCTTATGATTTCGATGGTTAATGTAATTAAATCTAAGGTATGATTCTATGTTGTTTAATTAATCGATCGTTTGTCTAATAAGGATTCGTTAATTTTTCATCTAAAATGTCATTTCTACCTCGAGAAATTTCTTATGGTTATTTATTTATTGACGAAATTCTGCGTTTTCATCGGATTGTTTAATGTTATCGTAAATAACGTTAAGATACAACTACATCTGTTACACATGGATGGTACGTGATAATAAACCTTTTATCATTTAATAACAATCGATGAAAACACAACTGTAACAACAAAAATATATGAGTTACAGGCTAATTCGCCCAACATAGTTATCTAAATAAGTATATACATTCACCTTGAAGCAAGCTGCTCAAAAACACTAAATATTAAAAACACTGTTATCTACATTAAAAAAGAAACTCATTTGTACCTCTACACAAAAGAGGATTAAATCAAGAAGAGAATTAATTAAAGAAGCTACTTTACTTAATACTCTATACAATAAATAGAATACACGTTGCGAAGCTTGTACCGAGTAGAAAAGGTAATTCTCAAAATTTGCTGCGTAGACCAAAATATTACGCTCTTATAATATTCAAACTTAATCCAAAGACGTGTGACATCTGAAAGTACAACCACGAAATATGCAAAATAATTGCTAATAGCCGCACAAAGAAGCAAAAGAAGCACAGAAAGGTAACCATCGTTCCACTGTAACTTCCGACATAAAATAGCGAGCGTCCGTGCAACTTGATAGAAGGAAAAGGAGCATTGGCGAGGCAAAATGGTTCGCAGAGTATCACGGGATCGTTGTGCATAAACGAGCGAGTGGCAAAAACCACGATCGGTCACGGTCAATAGCTCGCGTTGTAGCCGTTGGCATTCGATCAGCAAGAGATAACCGTAGCCTAAGGGCCATAAAGAAGGATGCGTCCGTAGCGATTATCGGTGTTTCGCGCGGAGCACGCGAGCGGATCGGATCCGCTGGCCGGTCGATTCGGACCGGGACGGCATAATTCTCGCGCAATTAAGTCATTTGAATCGCGCGCACGAACCCGCCGCTCCTCTTCGATTCCCGCTGCTCGACCAGCCGCCATTGATTCATGGCCCTGTCACTGGTCCCATTGTACCGGCAACCGATCTGCTCGCGCCTGTCCTTTTTCTGGCGTCTGCGAAAAAACCGCGAGCGGAACAAGAACAAGGAAGCGTACGGCCACGATGGAAAGAAGCCAGCGAAAGGGAGTTCACAGCGGGGCGCAGGAACCGGCAGCAGGACGCCACACTGTTTTAATTTGTCAACCGACGGTTCTGGACTTTTTGCTGTGAACGGGCCACAGATATCCCACCGATAAAGACGTTCGGCTCGCGCCCTGCCGCCAACGCGCTAAGGATTCTCTATTAATCATCTTGATCGCGGACATTGCAGCTAGAAGAAAAGAGATTTCTAGTGAATTACTCGCGGTTTGATGATCTTTGGATTCTCATGCACCTATAGGTGTTTCTTCTTCTGTATTTATTTGATAACATGAGCAAATTGATAGATTATTGATTTTAATGCGTTTGAAGTGGCAACGAGAATATTCGAAGATCTGACACAGAAAACTTTGACGTGTATATCGCGTGTGTTACGTGAGAATTTTCCGACGTTCTAAAAATGTACATAGAGATCGCGAGATATTTATTGCATGTCAGGTTGTCCGAAACGTTTCTTCCGTTTTATAAGGAAATAATAGACGTACGATGTTTTTTGTTTTATATTAGTTTATTGAATTATGCACGAATATAACAATGGAAATAGAACGAAATAGATCACACCTAATTCAATAAAATAATATAAAACAGAAATTGTCGTTCATCTATGATCACCTTATGAAACGAAAAAAACTTTTCGGACAACCTAATATATATCTTGCAAAGGTCACCGAAGTATTGTCACTAAGTATAATCATTCGCTATGTTAGTAGGCCACGATGTTTAAAAATATTCTAAAAGAGAAGTTACGTATTTTGAAAATTAATTTTCAGTTAGATCTCTCTGTTTGGGTAGATTTTGAGTATGTGAATTGTAAAGTGTGCAGGAAGAAAGAAATGTAGTATTCCCTGTTAAGATATCCTTGACAAGATAAGGGTAACCTGTTCGTTCGCATCATTAGAAATAAGTTTCAAATTGTTAGTAGTAATTTTGTACGAAATGAATTACGAAGATGGCTATTAACAGCAATCCATGTATGTAGATATAATCAACTTTCGACGGAAATAGCTAACGTGATTTGAAATAAATTACGTGGAAAGTGACTTTACTTATAGGAAATTAATTTAACTCCCCTTTAATCTCGAATTAGATCCAACGGTGTAATAAGAATATTCCATTGCTTAAGAAATATTTCTAAAATTATCAGTAGATTGCATCTTTTTGAAGTATTTAAAATAAATTATTAATAAAACACGGTGTAATAATCTTTTACCAATTTTTTAAATTACGCCGGTACCATTGAATAATAAATATAATAAACAAACAGATAAAAGTAAAATAAATGATATGGATTAAAATTGAACGTATATTCAAAACGCAAAAGACGTATTGTCTATAAAACGCGATAAATATCTCATTGTCGGTACATGTTCTACGATATTAAAAGAAAGTGTCGTCACGTAACGATCGGATTTTCGGTAAACCTGCTTGTTCCCAAACGCGTTTATCTGATTCGATCTACAGGTGTACAAGAGGCGACAGCATTCTGTGTTTCACTCGCGCTATCTGTGTCATCTAGAGTGTACAGGGTGACCCAAGAACAACCTCGAAGAATTATTAGATAGAGAAATCAGCGGACCGCGGTCGAGCCTACGCACTCTTTGTGACAATAAAAGTGGACACACCTCGATGGACACGTGTCCAGAGGCGCTGCAGATAGGAATTTCAAAGACATTCTCTACTGTAGCCACTTGCGGACAATAATGATTGCTAATCAGCTATAAGAAGCGCAGGATCAATACGTACGAGCAAAAAGATTAGGTAAATATGATACTGAAACAATTACGAACACGTTCTACTAGGCAAATTGACAAATTTCACTCGTGTATTTTCGACAGTTGCACAACCAACAATATCGACAGCGTATCGGTCGCACAAATGTTTGAGCTACCATTACGAACAACGAAATTGTTCTTAATTTCAACAATGTCTATATTCAATGTATTCTCACAAATATGAAAATCACAGAAATTGTTAATCCAATAATTAATCACCCGTTTCACAAGTCCACTGTACATGAATCAGTAAATTTGCCTTCTATGATCATCAGTGAAAACAAAGACGCCTCTATGTCGCGAAATGTGTCTCGTAAAAAGCGTATGATGCCGACGGTTAGATAGGTCTTCGCGTGACTTAGGAAAACGGCCTGGACGAATTTGCATGTTGGCCTACATCGGAAAAGGCCTGAAGGAACGCAATTTCGACTTTGTACGACGTTCACCAGGTGGATGTTTATTTGCCACTAAGCGACGAGGAACTCGATAGAAGTAACTTCGAACCAGGTGTTGGCAACTGTACTATTCATCCGTGTTCCATGCCTCGATTTCATTAACGCGCAAATTACCCGTGAAGAAAGAGCTGCTTAGCCTCTTTCCAGCCTCGCTTTGATATGCTGACGAAACATATAGGTACTGGAAATTCTTACGTGTAATTTTCAGTGAAACAGTTGGAATAATATAGGAAAATGATTTGTCTACTGTGGTTTGATAAAGTATGACGATGAACGATGTTTGGAAGCAAAATGTTTGAATCGAAATTTTAAAACGAGAAAATTCAGGTTTCCTGACGTTTGAAGTAACTTACATTTTGAAGGTAAATTTTAGAATATTATTGTAGCGTTATTGATAACCTGGACTAGTAACATTATCATATAATAGTATTTAATAGATGAGTACATATTTATGGTTTTTCAGGATTCGATTATGGCTTTAATAGTACCTTGCAGGTGATGTCACGCGAATATTGCATAAATAAGTATGCCATTCAACTGTTATCATGGAACAAATCCAAAATATTTAGTGGTTTGATAATCTAAGATACCCTCGAATGATTTGAATGCAAGGTAATTTTCATTCTTCCGTACGCATTCTCTTATTTAATTTAAATTGTATTTCTAATTTTCATATTTTATATTTTCATTCTTTTCGAACGTAATGTTTTGAATGAGTTGACAACTAAATGATTGCGGATTTTATCAATACCACTTATTGTCAAAATTCGCAATCACTTAGTTGCCAACCTAATACTTTGCAAATTCTATATCTGAGTTGAATGAAGAGGAAACTAACAACCTTGCAACAGTTAAAAATTTTTCCTTTACGGTTAAAGAAAGCTAACCAATACTTGAGTGCCAAATATTCGAATTTCATCTTTATACTTCTTTATATAATGCATCTATAAGTCCTTAGATTGCTAGTTTCCACTTTCAAACTACGATATAACCCTTAATGGGATCAATTTACGTAATCTCGTTGAAGTTAAACGAACACTAACGAAGCCACGTCCACGTTCGCCATTTCTAACGGATTTACCAGCGACATTGATGCGAGTGTTTCGTCACTTTCACAAAGAGCAGGTTTTGAAGTTTGTGAATGAAAAGTAGTTCGATAGGCAGCAGATACGTACCTGATCTTTTTCTTTAAATTTGCATCAAACTAGCGTGTAAAGATATCAATTATTTAAATTCAATAGATTATTTTCTTAAAAAGTGAGTCTATCGTCGGCAAATGGAAGATTTGTATATTCTATGCACGTAAATCGTGGGAAATTTAATAGATTAAAACGATTAATATTTTTCATTGCTCCCAATTTATACAGCGAAAAGCAGAAAGTAAAGAAATGTCAAAATGGAAAGCTGTTATACCTCGTGCAGAGTTACGATTGATGGAAAATCGTTTTCTTTTTTATGCGTAGTTCAATTAAAAATAAAAAAGCGTGTAGTTCATTAAACTAAATAGGAATATATATAATATTTTTCGATTCAATGATATTTGTAATGATACTGTGTCGTTAAGACGAAACATACCCACGTGGTTTGTTTAGCGGAGGGGAAAAAGTTTCCATCACTATGAAAAGGCGAACTAAAGTTCGCAATTTAATTAGTTCTCATTAGAAAATTATAGGATCGTCCACTTATTATAAAAACATAAATAGAATGTAATTCTCACTTTCTAATATATACAAATGAAACTCTCATCTATTGTACATAATAAATCACAATCAATTAAACGTTACAGTTAAAAAGACGCATAATATTTATATATATGTAAGAAACCTTTCTTTTTTTCTAACAGCAAAAATTAATCTGTTAATTCTCGAACCACTCATAAGCAACATCTTCATTCTCCAGCCAAGAAATGACATTCTCACGGATACTACCTCGCTAATATGCTCTACAAACCAGACTCGTTCTTCCATAAAAGGAAGTTGTAGTCTACAAAACGACCGCTCGTTTCACCTTCGTCACGAACGATTCCGCCAAGAGTTTTGACGCCGCGCCGCAGAGGCGAAACGGTTTAATAATATATATAATTCAAATGAACGATACCTATGCATACATTCGAAAGCGATTCGCAAGTCTCGGGACAGCAGGGAGAAAAACTTAAATTGGTAATTACACGGTGTGGCATTCCGCGATTTCGAGTCGTCACGAAGAGAGAACGAGGAGGAAAGAGGAAGAGAGCAAGATATAGATGGAGGGAAGGAGAAGCGACTTAATTTATTCTGGCCAATAATCGTCAGGGAAGCTGACGGCCGACCAAAATGGATTTCAGACCAGGTAGACCGACCAATGGAATGTGACACCTGGCTGCCGCGGCTCAAGTCCTTTTTCTGCCGTGTGCTGCCGTCTGGAATCACGAAACCGGACCACTTCCGTTTTTACGCGTCGGCCGCGCGCCAAATACGCGACGCGGACGCCTACCGCGGGACTCTCCAGACTCGTCGTTTTTTCACCTCCAGGGTCTCTTTAACAAACTGAAATCGTCTACATCACCGACTCAATCCAGGGTGGAATCCTTGGACCGCGAACTGAACGCGACGCAATGGTGAGAGACGAGTCGCCGACCGGTTCTTCCGCCGATTCCGGTCATTTATCGCGGGACCAAATTTAATTGTGAGACGTGTAACGTGATTCGGGTATTAATTGTCTTGGTCGATCGGCTTGAAATCAAAATCAGATCAGAGATCGCTCGATTTTCGTTGACGCGTACGGGATTCTGCGAATTGATCGTTTGATGGGAATAGTTGGAAATTCGATTTAACGTTTAATTTTCCTCTGACGACTTTATGAACGGTGCAGATTTATTTGCATATTGCTGTATGACAACGTTCGAACTGTAGATTAATCGCTATGAGAATTAGCTTTGTATAAGGCAGTGCGCTTTGAGACGGTTAATTATTATTTTCTTGGTTCGCGAGGAGGTCTTCCAAAAAGAATTCGACGATTTCTTATTCGCAATTTATCTTTCCTCTGTAATAATAAAACTGTTAGAAATAGAAGATAATTTCTATATTCTAGATACGATTAGAAATGATTATTTTTAAAAAAGCAGGAAAATATAAGTCTTTGTATAAAACTCATTGATTCACTGATCCATGCTACACGCGGTACAATTTTACAATATCCTCGTTCGATGCAACGTTTCATTCAATCGCAACAGAAAAAACAAAAAGAAAAAGAAAAAAAAACGAGAGCTAATTTTATAAAACCCATCATTCACATTTTAATTACTTTTACGTAACCGTGTTCTTCCTCCTTTAAACCATTTCCTGCAATCCAATAACAATCACGAGCCACAAAACTCGTCAAATACAATGCGATGGAGAAACTGGGGATTCAGGCGGCAATCTCTTTCGTGCATTCCATACTCCACAAAGCCAGGAGCAACAGGAACAATCATACGATCGACGTGAAAAATTTCCCTTTAACGGTAGCCTCTCGTTCCATGGGGCCGTCCGGCGTGATTGCACCAGGAGTACCGTCGGTCAGTCAATCATCCCTCGCCTCCCTTTCTCCCTCAAACGAGGATTTACGGTCTCGATCGTTTCTATTACCACGCTCGCGATCCCTCTTTACTTCTCGTTTTATCAACGCATGAAAAACCGAACCGGGGATTTTCTTCCGGCCTGCGAGCGTTCCCATAAAGTCCAACTAAGGCGCGCAGTGCAATATGCATGCTGTGCTCTGTCGTTGACTTACGTTTCTTCTCGTTAAAAGGCCTCGTAGATCGATCGGTCCCGGCATATGTACTCAAGCCTTGCTTCGTTGTTATTCCTATTCCTGTTCCTTCTCTGTCTCTCGCGATTTTACAATCAACTGTCTGCACTGCGTTTCGTCGCCCTAGCTCTAGATTCTTCTAACTTTATTTTTTAAACGAAAGCGAGAGGATCTTTGGAACGTCGAAGTTTAATCATCGCGAATAATGGGCGCAAAGGAATTTTTATATACGTATAATCGGAAAAAGATATTTCGATTTATTTTATATCGGTTTTCCCTTCAAACAGCTGACGATAATCATACCAAGCAATCGGAGATAATAGAAACGGACAATAAGTTCATAATTCGCTAGAAAAGATATTACGGCAGAATCTGTCATATCCGAGCTAATACAGAGACACAAACCTTCGATCAATGGAATTTTCTGATCATCTTTCAAAATGATCCTCTTTTCCATCGACCTGCCCTCTAGTATTAAATCTAAATGAAGATTAAGAAAATTGACAATTTACTTTCATATTTAAGAGCGTCATACTCGTTTGTCTGTCGAATTGCGTAACATTAACACAGAAACTTTCGATCGTCTCACACGTTCTTTCCGGCTAACATACCACTACAATATTAAACCAAGTTTTCTCAGTTTACAAACTAATGAAGGTAGGATAGTTAAGAACTATAGCGACAATTTGTTTTCCCGTCTTTCTCTCGTGAACCCGGCATACGTTTTCTCGCGCAACGATCCCTCATTTTGCTCCAATTGTTCCAACTCGTTGCGCCTTACTTCCACGCTGATCCCGACACTTTATAGGCGGTAATCTAATCCGACTGCCGATAAACATCTATCTCGATGAAAACGAAAGCGAAGTGGTCGTAGTACGCCTTGCGAATCGCCCATTAAAAATTCCATGGATCCGAGAGCTTGCACACGTTAATAAATAAACCTGCATTTATTGTTTCCGCGTCGGTGCGATCCCCTGCGGGACTTCCTTGTGAACGTTGAGGTGTCGGGTGAGAAAACCGGGACAGGATGTTAGAGTGGAAGGTGGTGATGCTGGTGGCGGGTTTAATTTACACGATTCTGTGGATAATAGTAGCCTGTCTTTACCCTTTCTAGCGTTACGTGATAGACTCGTATATTCTTTATGCGATATGCATGACTTGGTGATGTTAACAATATTTTCATAGTTATCGTAAATACACCGTTAAACAGAAAATACAGAGAATCTTGTTTTCCCAATCGCTTTCGTGATAATCGTTTTAAAGTTAATCTTTATCACAACATCAGAAATATGAAGAGTTTCAATCTGTCAAACCTATCGAACCTCTTTGTTTCTGCTGTTCTGTTCTGTTCTGTTTCTGAAAGAAACAATTGGATTTCGCAATACGATTTCATGAAAATTGATAGAGTTACAGGAAAATTATTTACGCCACGCAATTGCCTATAGGATATTGTTGAAATAATAATTTAGTTTTGCGATAAATAACGTCAGAATTATCAGGGTTAAAGATATGCATACCACACAGAAATTCTAAATATCATAACAAGTACTACTCTTTGGATATTTTATATTCTCTTGGATGCATTTTGGATGTATTTTAACATTATTAAATTTTTCATAAATATACAAACATATAATAGTAAGCGATTACATTCAAGAGATTAATAGGCTGATATATTTGAGTCATTTTAATTTGATTCGATCTCGAAATAAAGTTTAGGAAAATTTATTTCACTGTATTTGAGAAATAAAGATAAACATAAAATGAATTTTTACGGATAACTCAACTTTTACCAAGAGAAAATAGCAGTAAGAGGATAGAAGCTATTAACACAAACTTATGAAATACTTATGTAAACTCTATTCCACCGTACAACTTTAATATATATTATTATCCGTAAGCCTAGTAATTACTATAATGATCTCTTGTGCATTTACCACGTGAAATCTTTAAAGGAAGTAGTAGTACCTACTTATCAACATTCTTTAAATCTTACAATTAGTTATGAAAGAAAGGGAGAACGAAACACGTAAAAGAGGCTTTAAAACGAATGTGACAAAAAATATTCGCGAGATAGCAAAGTAAAATTCTTTCTTTTGTCATAATATAATAATTTCGAAATGTTGTAATATCCGTTCCTTTCACTTTTCAAGAAGTACACGATCGAACTAAGGCGCAAGAAGCGACATGAAAATTTGTTAACGTTCAAACAAATTGAGAGAACATCCGACATTTCTAAATTAATCGATATATTGAAAGATTGTTTAAGTAAAATAGGAAATATCATTAATGCTGCTCAAATGTCAAATTCGTGCTTCCAGAAACCTTCATAGCGTTTTTCCAAAATTTAAATTCTCATAGAAGATCACACAAATATTCTGTTTATCCATCAAAGTCACAGACGTAAAGTTTCATATTTTTGTCATGAATCTTCTTAACATTAAATATACGCGATTTACAATAAATTTCTCGTACTTTAAATATGGTTGGGAATCAACGATAGAACAAAATTTAATATAGATATTGACACGCCAAATTCAAACTTCAAAGAAACGTTTCGTATACACCAACAATATACTAACAATCTGATACTTTCTGATGTTATCGTCAATCGTATTTTAATTATCGTCAGTACGATTTTTCAACCTTCTTCCTGTTTCATTCTTCGATGAAAAATAGCTATGAAATTTCCAAGTGGAAAATTATTTCGTACAGTGCGTTGTACACAAATCTTTTTCGAGCGAAACGAGTGAAGTTAAATTGTCGCAACATCCGACACAAAGTGTCCTACATAAAACCAATCGTACAGTGTCTGCGCTACGCTATGGCCAGTATAGCACGACTTTTCACTGGACACAAATTTTCAATCACCCTCGACACGTTTCCCGATTACCCCACGTTCCAGCAAGCGTGTCGATATTTGACGCGCCCGCTACTTCCCTTCTTCCTCTCTGTCCTTCCATTTGCCTGCGATCAAAACGACTGAGAATCGTTGGCTAAAATTAAAATAAGCGCACCATGAGAACGATATTTCAACGTGAGTCGACGCGGAACGATCGGCGATCCTTATGGTAGAAGGCGTGTTACAAGCCGGATAATTCGAAACAAGTGTTGCGTCTAATTTACTACTTTACACGTGGTGAATAAGTAACAGGGCGGACGCCGGTACTTTCTCTGAACGCGAATACGGCCAATCGAATTGGCGTTATGCATAATGCATTGGTCAACGGAACCGCGAAAATTTACGGACTATGCGGATACCGATGTCTCAATTATGCTCGGCTTCGGTTTAATCCGTACGGCTCGTTTGTAGACACTGGGGATTGAGATATTGATGCATGCGTCGAGAGAAAGGGGAAATGAATTAATGGTTCCTGTTGGAGTAATTCTAAATGCAAATGCGTTTTCCAGGGAAGAGAGATAGTTATTGTTGCAAGAACATTGAAGGGATCGTAGAATGTATCGGGTTGTAAGATATGAAATATCCATTTGAATGTTTCAATTTCTTCGTGTGGATTGTATTTTGATATACCAATTGCCTGCAAAAGGATCTAATTATGTAACAGAGTATAAAATCCAATGTCGATTTATATTACTTTATTTGGTGTATACTTAGTCTGAAATATAATAGTAGTGGAAGATTTTCAATACATTCTTTGTACAGCTGTACGATAAATATGAATAGAAATAGAAATATGAGCCATCTTCACGAGTTTGAATTTAGTTATTGGGAAGTTAACATTGTTTTTGAGGGAAACGCTACTAACGAATCATCCAACGTTTGAAAAAGTAGTAGTAGTATATGAAAATTTACATTCATAAAAAGCGAAAGAGTATGTACCTTGATCGAAGATTAACATTATTTGATAAGTATTTATGGAGTAAATATTATCAAGTAATATCAATATTAATTTCATATATCTGATGTATTTTTTTTTCCAATTCAAAGGAATTTATATTAGTAAATTGTTACCTTCAACGGGTTAATCAGTAAGTAATTTAATAAAATTGCAAGGTGTCCGTTGCAACTCGTAGCTTGAGATTCTAATCAAATAACGATACAGAGTAAATATAACTTAAGAGATAGAAAATGTTTGGTAGGAGTACTATGTACTTTTAACCATTCATAATGACAGTATTAAACATTTCCTAATAAAATTTTATGAAGCGTGGATATTTCATCTGATATAACGTAGGGTGTAATCAGAAGAACTTTCAAGTCGAGTTCAAATATGCTTATTATTTTAAAAAATGAAGATCTTGCGATTAAGATCAAATAATGGCACAGGATAAATGCAGAATAAGAGCTAAAAAGTATTTAGTATGAGTCTATAATAGTAGCGTTAAACATTCTCTAATCAAATTATATGAAACGAAGATATTTCTATTAGCATATATGCTAATTATAACCTGCGTAAGAAATATGAAAATTACGTTCAAATATTTTTGTTATTTAAAAAATGTATACACAGTTTGAAGATTTACACACATATACATGTGTCTGCGATGCCTATGAGAATACAATGGTCTAATACATTTTCTTTTAGTGTGTAATACAGGCTCTTTCACAAAAGAGTTATTTCTTATCGCATACATGAGATTCTATGGAATACGTGATAACTCACGAAGAATTAAATCCATCCATCGTTCCTAAATTTCCAAGTACTAAACTCAAACGAAACTCATTTACTTATTTATTTATTCTTCCAAATTTACACAAAACTAATTTATAGATGAATATCTTCTAAAAAAAAAAAAGGACTATCTCTGCATACCTTGAAATTATTTAAAAGAAGAATCATTTCATAAAAGTTCAAATTTATCGAATTCCCTGAAACATTCAGATGGTATCGCGAACGTCTAAATCGATCTACCAGCTAAAACCATAAACACGCAAAATCACCATGAAAGCTCCAATTACTCCAGGAAGCAACGTGCATCTCTTCGAGCGCATTGAAGTCACCTTGCAACGGCGTGCACGCGATTGTTCCGCGAGTGCGCTCGAACAGCCGGATTTTCTCGATCTCGTAAGTTTCATCGTTCTGTACGCTGATATCGTAAAGTCACTAAGTCGTCGTGCGCTGGAAACCCGAACGATTTCTCGCTCGAGCGAGCAATATCGCTCATCATCGGCATACCATTGTCGATCGTCAGCGCCAAGAATCTACGAGCGCCAGGCGAGAAAGCAGGACCGAGAGACGCGATATGAAAATGCAGAAATCGTTCGTGCCCTTCCACGCGTGTCTGCTTCGTTGCAATGGATGTAATTTGAATTTTCTGATTCGATTCAACAGCCTCTCAAGCGTCTCGCTTCGCTCAACTCGATCATAAATATCTGTCCGCGGAACAGCGTCCAGCTACGAGACAAATTCTGAACGCGATTTCGTTTCAGTGACCGCGACGGAAGAATTGAATATAACATTTCTACCTAACGGTGTAACACTATCGACGGATGATTAACCTTTGGTAACCCTTCCACTTAGCCGTCGATCTCGTCTCGTTCGATTTTATGGGCGCAGCATCTGCCGTTGAATAGATCGACTCAGCAGACGTTCGAGTTTGTTTCCTCGAGATCGGGCGAGAAATCGGAGTCGAATTTTTTTAAACGACCCGATTAACATTATTTCAAGGTGTCGCATTTTGGAAAGTTGTAAAGGCTTTTATACTTTCAGGGATGTTCAAATCTCTTGCAATATACCACGTGTCTTTTACTTCTGTATCAACGAGTAGAATATGTCATGTATGCACGTATTATGACAGGAAAATTGTTAAATCAGGAAAATTGTTATACCACCAAGCATATGTAGCAGTTACATAAGTTGTTCGATTCGTTTAATTTACTGCTGCAGCATGTCTATCCGAAGGCAAAATTTCAGATTGTTTATCAAAGCGACGAGAATACGAAAACATACGCTGAATACGCTGAAAGAAATACGAGCTGCAGGACGAAGACAAAGGAGGAAAATATAAATTGTCATTTATGTGTACACCATCTGAACATATAAATAGTAGGTTAATAAACCTAGTTACTAAAGTTGCCTCGTGTCTCTCAGTTTTACCAAACGGATGAAAAACGTAGAAAATTTTCACGACGTTTCCAACCACCGTCAAATAGCAATAGTCAAACTATTGCAAAAAACCCGAAACGCTACCTATCAAATAGAAGTCTACTTTCTTCGTAGCAACTTAGACCGTGCAGATAGGTGCAAGCGTAACATCGGGAGTTAATAAGGGGAATAACATTAAAATTCATGCATCTACCGTGGCGAGCCGTATCTGCGTCGTCGGTTCTTGATTGTAATACCGCGAAGCTGGCCGATTAAAATCGCCGATACATAGGTGCTCTTGCGAGCGTAATAAAATACTGGCAAGGAAGGCGGAGGGAAGAAAAGAGCGCATGTGCTGCACGGAGAGATGGTCGTGCCGAGGCTGGACACAGGGGAGAACGCATTATGAACATCGGCTGCTCTAGCGGTCAGCTCTCCGTGGCCGAGCGTGGGCGTTCACGTATGATTGCTATGAGTTTATGCTCCTACACTTTGAACGCTGCGCCTCGTGCGTGATACGTTGCTGTTGCGTACTACGTATCCGAGAGAACGATTTTTCAGATCGGACGATGCCATTATTAGGATTTTGCCGCCGTTCAACGCTTCGAAGAAGCTGGCGAGAATAAAGTGTCTGGATGGTTGGTTTGGCTCGTTTAGGAGATGCTGTTTTCAAAATGGTTATTCTACGGTGTTAAGGGCTTTAGCGATGTTGAACAATGTCGCAGTTTCGTCTCGTAACATGGGTATAGTAAAGCGTTTAACGATGTATTTATATGTATTTATATGTTTATGCGCGTATGGCTATTCGCAGGAAGTTGATTATCTGACGGCCGAGGTACTTGAAATTAATTTTGTTCGTAAGCTGATTTGTAGGATGTTAGGACGATGGAAAGCAGATTTTAGTACCAATTAGACGCTACATTGTCTGATTTATGGATAAGTTGTCTACTTGGGGTTATTTAAAGGACGAGTTATTAGCAATTTTCTAGGAGGAGCCGATTTATCGAAAAATTGAATTCTCATATTTCCGTTACTCTTCTGATAAACCGATATACATATAGTTCATCTCCATCTTCTCCGTTTTGTGTTCAATATTACACAGTAGTTTAGATAATTAGAGAAATACTATAAAGAATTATATTAAAGAATTAGAAGGAACAAGGAAACTGTTTTTTGCGAAATTTTATAGAGAAATGAATGTAGAAGCAATGGAGTAGTTAAGTAATGAAACTGAAACAAGAATGAAGCAAGTAATCAGATAACAGACAATAGTTAATGATTAATAATCGATGCAGTAGAAGATTGTTTGATTACAAACGCTCAATTTTGTAGGAAATTAGAAAGATAACGAGAAATAACGGAATAATGCGGCAATAAAAATATCAACAATATCAGCGATATCGTATACCTAAACTGTGTAGAAACAAAAATAAAATACCATTCGAACGATTCCTTGAGACTTCCTCGCGTATTTAAATGTCAACGATCGGAGCTAATTGCACCTTACGCTGGATCGTACGTAGTCTCAAGTGACGCGTTATCCTTGCACCGTTGACAGTAGTCGGCAGTCGTTGACATTCGTTCTGTTTTTGTTTCAGATACGTGAAATTGGCCTGGCGGGCAGCAGAATCGGCGGGCATAATCGAGGTGAGTCAGTGGATGGTGCAGGCCTTAAACCGCTGTCGCCGGTGAAAAATTATGGAGCGATTATGGAATTTTTTCTGCGATTTGTCCTTGTCTTTTTTCGCGAGACTGAGAGGTGGAGATAGGCCATCACATGGGTAACGCGAGTATGGCTAGCCCGTGTCGAGCAAAAAGTACTCAAACGAGCCCCGATAATAGCCGAGATTATCATAGGAATTATAGTTAAATGTTCGAAGCCACTGGCTACCTGAAGCGTGCATATTCTATACAGGGTGATCCGAAAGAGTATAAGCCAGAGCTCAGAGAATTCTCAGAAAATGATGCACATAATTCTACTTTTTCGAGTATTATCAATTTTAGGTACAACAACATCTTATAATTATTCAGAATTATGAAATTTAATAATTCTATACGCTATTGAACAAAAATCTGGATGTCCCTGTGTTTCATAAAATATACGAGTTAAAAAAATATAGCGATTTAGGCTTCTGTTATCTTAAGAAGCTTCATCGTCAACAATTTATTGAGACGATGCAAATGATATCTGCATCATCCATTTTGAGCCAATAATAGGATTGGTGAAAGAAAATACAGGCGAAACACTGAGTAAATGTTCACAAGACTCTCGTCTATCTTTTAACGTTTAATCGGTACGACGCTTTGTATTAAAAATTTGTAAGATTGAAACTAAAATGGAAGCTACATTTTCTTTAAAACACAGATCCATTAACAGAAGAACGTAAAATAGAGAAGAACTAGCTGATAAAGCGGCGTATCGTAAAAATGAAACTAAGCCATAAAATACAGTATTTGATTTGAGGATTAACGCTGGATACGACTTCCTAACATTTTTCGTTTTCACTTAGTACTTCATTTTTATAAAATAATAACGTTTTCTAAAAAGCGAGAACAACGAAGCAATTCTGGTGATCGGGCCGAGAATTTCCACAAAGATCACCCAGTGGATATCGCGGATCAAGATTCGTATCGCACGGTGTTATCAACGTTTTCTTCTACTTTCTAAGGAAGTCGGTAATCCACCGACGGACACGGATGCTCGGTCTAAACGGTCTCGCTTCGGTTTTAATCGCCAGGCTAGTGATTCATTCGTGCGCCGTTCATACGCGAACCGGCAATTTAAAATTTAACCCGCCATGTTATCGCGGTAGAATTAATGGCTGCTTTCTTGCACACCCTGTATTTGAAATCGATACACAGAAGTACATGCTAATCTACGCGGCGCAAACAGCACGGAACTGTTTGCAATTAATTTCAGAAAGCCGGTATGTAGAACTGTCGAAGAGTATCTCGGAATATCGGCACCGCGGAAGTTCACTGGATCCGGCATAGCGGCGTATATTAAAATGCATCCAGCCCGTAATAAGACTAAACTCCGTAATGTACACAAGTGTTATTTATTTAGCTGCACTATGAATATTGCCACTTCGTCCTGCCTCGACCGTAAAATCTCCACCGTATCGCGAACAGTCCGTGGGATGTCCGGGATCGATTAATCAAACGTTTTACGATAACATCGGTACTTAATTTTTCAGGTCCTCAATTACGTTATCACGGTTTTTCTATCGCAATTCTTATTCTGAATACTTAAAAACTGAGCAAATAGTACGTACAAATATATTAAGTAGAAATATCTTTCGCGATCGATAAAATATAAATGCGTATAACGGTACCGATGTATAACGATATGCGACAATTATTATTTTAAAAAACTAAATGGAATTCGTTTGATCCACATCGTTTTTGTTTCCGTTATCGATTCATTCGTACGTATAAAACACAGCTTATGAGTGGCTTCGTAAGCGCAACAATACGAACTAGTCTAAGAAGACGAAATAAACTGCCATCATATACGTACGATGAAACTTTATTTCCGTGTAATTACATTGTTTTCGAGTGTTAACATCATCTTGTAATACCTGAGATTCCATTTCAACGTGAATGATACGAACGAAGCACCAAAGTATAAAATCCATGGAAATCTATTCGTTCTAACGTTGGAAATTTGATTCTCGTTCGGAAAATAACGAATTCGTTAAAATATAAATCTATCTGAATTCTAATAAAATGTTGTTTAAAGTTCGAACGATGGCTTTGAGTCTATACAAAAATATAATTACGAATCTCAAACGATCTATGACCATATCTGTATCTTTTTCTAACTAACTAATCTCTAAAACAGCCAACATTACAAGCACGAAAAACACTGACATGGATAATAATTCTTTGTCGAAAGAAAAACCAAACGAGCTTAATAGACACCATATCTTTCAAGTGCAGCGAACTTTTTACGCTCGAAGTTATGGCAACCAGTTTAAAGAAAACCACGTCCCTGAGTACTCATTTAACGTTGACGAGTCTAGCTGTCTTCATCACGAAGTTTCAATCGCGACTTCGCTCTTAAAGGAAAGCGTTCGATCTACGAGATCAATTTACGACTACGATTTCTTCCCTTTTTTTGATCAGACGAAAGGAAATAGTCGATCGACGCATTCCAAGCCTATTCAAACATCATCAGCGAAATCCGAAGAAACAGCATACAGGCGAAGGCAGAAGAAAAAGGAGAGAACGGGGCGAGTAACGTAACGTGCACGGTCTAAGCGGCACTGATGTCTTTCATTTAAATACATCTTCGATTAATCAGCCGGCTAACAAAAGGAGGAACCCGAAGAAATCACGGATCGATGATTTTACCGCTTTGACGACACACATACGTCTTCTGTCGGCTCGAACGAGCAGATGTCTGGCATCGGTGCTTGTCTTCGACAATTCAATAAAGCATTTCTTCCGAGTAGTGCCGTGTTCCGGCGAGCTCTCAGCCTCGTTCGCGTCTCGTCTAGGCGGAGCGCGGCTATGTTCTAGTGAGAACATCATCGATCATCATTAGCTGCTGCTCCACGAGCGCTGTATCCACCTCTAGTACCAACATGCTAGCCGGAAATTATTTAAGCGGCTGTCGTACCAAAAATCGAGCCGCGTTCCTTCGATCATCCAATCTTTCTTCTCTTTTCCCTTTTTCTACCATTATCCGGCCACCAGGTTTGCTCGTTTCAACGGATAATTAATAACACATTCGATCGGAAAACGATTTTATGACGGATCGTTCAACGATTCTTTCTTGAACCATTTTGATGAGTGATGATGCGTGACTCGGCGTTTAATTGCCGAGCGAATCGAGAAACTTGTTCGGTAAAGTTGTTTGCGTTAGTCGTTGAAGGGTCGTTGATAGCTCTTAAAACATTTTCTTAGAATTACACACGTAACTTAACTAATCGTGTTTGGTTATCAAATGTTGCGAAGTTTGTATTACAGAAGTTGCAACCTGCCGAGGAAAATTAATTTCACCAGATGACCGCACTTCCGTGAATATTTCGCGAATCTTTCTCGATCTTAAAAATATATTTTATTAAAAATCTAGTCCAATCATCGTTGGTTATAAAACCTAAGTTTCCATAAACTAAAACTTATACAATAAATATCAGAAATTAATATTTTGATCGTATTACCACGAAAATTTATATAAGCAATTAATCTTCCACAAGATTTTTAGCTGGTACGAGTTTACGCGCATTAACTTATCTTGACAACATTAGCCATCTTTCATCCTGATATGTAACGCAATTAAATAAATCTATGTCGAAACGAAATAGCCCGAGTCCACCTATAAATCAACCTAACAATTCAGCCCGTCAATTACTATCAATAAACCAAAAACGATTCCATTAGAACGCTATACGAAACACTTGTAAATACCTTTCTCTTCGGCGATCGCGATATTTAAACGAGAAGGCAGATCGTCGTTCATCGAATCAGCGTTTAGTTTCGAGGAGACTGTTGGATCGTCGTTTCCGATCGTTTCAGGCCACGATCGAGCTCCTCGTTAGGGAGAAATTTATGATAATACAAAGCAACGTCTGTTTATGACGGAAGAAGGCGGAACGACATTAAAGGGCGAAAGGGATACTAATGCAAACGATTGGACAGAACCGGGTATGAAGCTTAGATAATGCATCGTGCTCGGTTTAAGCAGAGAAAAATTCCGTTTCTTTAGTCACTGGAATAATTCGATTCTCCCTGCTCATGATTCTAGTCGTTCTTGTTCGCTGGATTATGCTGGTTCCTTGCCACAAATACGCTATTCAGTAGTTACGTGGCGCGTTTACATTTCTCTGATTTACTTTGCGTAACTGGACTGAATAAGATATTTCCAAGTTACTGGCGGAAGTATCTGTATTTTAGTTGAATTTCGGCTTTCAAGTCCTGTATTTTAAATAAATGCATAACATGCGATGAAGATAATATATTATATTACATTGCAACGTAGTGTGCACGTGTCAAAAATAAGGAAAACTGTTTATACGTTATATGTATTCCAAGAAAGGCTGAAACGATATGAACGTTTATGTTACGGAAATATTTTAATACTTGAAAGATTTTAAACCACGCCAAGTAAAGTTTCCATTTCACGAGTGATGAAAGGTAAAATTACAACAAAATAATTCCTCATTTTAAAAACAAAACGAGAAGAAACTTCAATTTCCAGAGTTTGCAACCCCCTATTCGTTCACTAGAAATTCATTAACGTAAACTCTGCACATCCGACTCGCGATACAAGACCTCGTCTACCACAACGGATAATCTAGCGTTATCGAAAACGCGAGACAAATCTGTGTCCGGTGAAATTAACACACGTTCGTGTATCTTTTGGTTATCTGTAAGCAGGCGTGTGCCCAAGCTGGGAAAACACACGTCCGCGTATAAAATACGCATGTACGTACAGTGATACGTATCCTGATAGCCAACAGTCAGCCAGCACGATAAAGCATAAGTTAGGAAAAGAGGCGCACGTGTTTATGCGTGATGGTGTGCAGTCGAGGCCCACGCAGCCTGGCAACTAAGCGAAGCGGAGGACGCAAGAACGCCGTCACGATCTATCGATCAGCCGCGACGATCCGGGGAAGGTACGCGCGTAAATCTTCCACTCGATCGGTGCCTGGGAACGAGACTGTCGTCGCTAGCAGATATCGCCCTTCTCTTCCTTTTTCCGCTTGTCCGATCTCTTATTCTACTTGTTATCGAAACGACAGATTTTCACCTAGCGCACGATCCTCGAGGAAATGCATCATAGTTCGACGTAATTGGATGCGAGACTGATAACGTATCGAGAAAAAATAGTCTCATTAGGAAATTTTTCATCTGATAAGATAATGAAAGTTGATAGTATGAATAACATGGGGTATATAATTATTTGATGGAATTTTTGATTCTACGAAACGAGATATATAGCTCTGATATAAAATATGGGAAAACTAGTTAGTTACGAGAATTTTTATATACTACGATAGAGAAAGTCGATAGCACTTATTTAAGGGAACTTTTTGCTTTCCTTAAAGCAAATTTCCTGAGGAAATTTTTAATTTTACGGAACTAAATGAATCGCTGCTAATTTATCGAGAAAAGTCGAGCAAATTGCAATGTAATAAGATTATAGAAGCTAATAACGAAACTTTATGGAATGTTGCGTGCAATATACAAGTCTTGCATATTAGTTAAAATTTTGCATTTCTCAGAACTGAACGGGAGATTAGAAAAACATTGATTAGACAAGAGAATGCCGATGTGACGAGTTAATAGCAACAATTATAGAGAAAATTATGACAAATATCATTGAGTCTTATAGATTAATTTGTCACGTGAAAAATTATTTAGTAACTAACTAAAAGGCTTATATTCTATTTACATATATTTTATATTTCTATTCACTCTATGAAGTATTTATGATAATCTTGTACGCATTCGTGTATTTATTTATTTCAGAAATTTAAACATTTGTATACCACTCGTAGAATCATTCAAAATTAATATAATTTCTTACAGACTGGATCACCTGAGTTATTTTAATCTGACACAGGTATGTAAATCGCATTGCATCGATGAATTAATTCGTCGATCAGTATCATCGTTCAATGCATAGTTTCATAATTCTGAATTTCCAAAATGCGTGAACCTTCTGGCTATTTGATGTTTTAGCAACCATTTCGCCTATTTCACGCTCAATCATTGCGACATTTGAGACTCCCAACACGCATTACTTCCGCATAATTCAGCCTTCAAAGACAACATACTTCAACGCAGGCTTCGAAAACAACAATTCTCTCTGCTAAGAAATCAGACATTCGATCCAGGGTCTTCAGCAACGAATAACTCCTCCGCCCCCGTATGTTTCCCGTTTTTTCTCAACATCCGCATGCACGTGTACTATTCCACGATGTATCCGCTTCGAGCATTCGCCGGTGGAATCGACACTCGATACCTAAGCGTAGGGTGGTACGCGATTCCCGAGTGTCGCCATGCGTGTAACGGTCCATTAATTACGCGATTAATTACCTCCTAATTACCAGTATCTCCTCTTTGGCCTGTTTCGTTCCGTGGCGAGTGAGTGTATTCTCGAGTTCCGTCCAGACTCCTACGAGACGACTTCGCGGCGTGACACGCGAGCTTCTCGTCCAACGAAGAAGAACCTTAAATCTGCCTACCTGTCAGCTCGACTGTCTCGCTGTCTTCCCGCGACTGCGCGTCTTCCAAATGGTACGCGTGTCCGTGGTAGGATCGTGCGGCGTAAAGATGGCAGGTGAAATACGTGCGTGCGCTCCTTTGCTTCCCTGGCGAGCATTCGCATTTCAAATTGAACGGAATATTCGCTTAATACAGATATAGCGATTCTGACAGTTGGTAATTACCAGACTGCCGGCTTTCATGCGAATTCATATTTTTCAGAATACGATTAAACGAGTAGAACCCCGGTTGTTATAGAAACCACTATATTTTAGGATATTTTATACATTTTTTTATATCACGCGCATTCTCTGCAATTTTTCACTTTTAAATTTCCTGCAAACAAACAAAAATACGGCACGTACTAATTACGATTTATCGTCACTGACGGTTTCATTCGTTTAAGTCAAGACGCTACTTAGTTAGTTAGCCATATTGTTGTTAGAGTTTGTTGAAACGTCTGTTAGATTTTCGTAACGATTAATCACAAGTATTTCATCTTGTTGTTTGTTATTTTAATGACGAAATTGGCTGAAGGTAAAAAAGTGATTGAATTTGTATCAATTATTGGGGAAACTTCCGAAAATGTTTATTTTGTATTCCATGCACGTATTTTACTCGACGACTTAACATTAGGAGGACATTTAAATTAGTAGAGATATTAGGAGAATATACGAGAATATTTGCACAGTAGGTTTGCAAACGCGGAGATTACGCGTACCGTATCGGTGGTTACATTTGTGTCTGTATAAATAATTCAGTGGCGAATTATTCGAGATACGTACATCTTGATAATTTGTGTTTCGCGTACCATAACTGCGTTAAAGAGTCACATATTAATCTTTGATTTATGTTCTTTTGAACGTAAACATCGTTTAATTGCAGACTAAAAATTAAAGTGCAAATGTATTTGAGATACATTTATGTCTCGTAATAAAGATAATTTAAGTTATATAAATTATAAATTCTCCAATATAAGTTTGCAGAAAAATTTATGGTATATGAATGAACATAATTCATACACTCCATATCGATAAATAATAGACAATCTTAATCGTAATAGTTAAAATTAGATTATTGCTGGTGAAACTGTTGCAAAACTTCGATTCAGGAAAGTACTCTTGACGATCGCCAGCTAAGCTTAATTGATCAACTTTCTCAGGTTTAGCTTGGAAGTTGTTCAATCCTGACATAGCTGGATCAACGAGGGTTGCCATAATTTCATGTATCTCTCCTCGGTGATCCGGTCGGATAATGATATAAAACGGTCCGATAGTAATGGCAATTATAAGAAATATTATCGAGTCAAATGCTAATGATGATGTCGCCTTTCAGTAATACATCAATCGTCTGGCGTGCGTGTACAGTTTTGCAAGATGGATTTCGGGAGATATTATCGCGAGTCAATTTAAAATGTACACTTAAAATGAATATGTAACACGCGTATGTCAATATTAAGCATGTTACGAAAATTTTTCGATATCTCGAAAATATTTGAAACACGACCGCCGTTATCTTAGGAACAAGTTTGCGAAAAGGTATTTCTGTCCTTTTGATATATTGCGTTTCTACGTTGTTGTTGAAGGAAATATTTATAAATGCGCTGCTGGTAAACACAACAATATTTTTCAATCTAGTTACTTCGCGTTACTACGAAATAGCGAGATTATTCAGAAGATCTCACAAGAATACAAATTATATCTATAACATTACAATCTTTCCTAGAAGTTTAAAAAACGGCTTAAGAATAAATTTTTGTATATTCAGCTGAGATTAGCATATATACGTAAATTGCTCCCTTAAGATCGTAACGCTATTTTACAACATACATTGTATAAATAAGCAATAATTCTCTATTTAAATAATTCTTATTTAACGGTTGAAATTATTTAAAACGTAAAGTATTTACATTCTTCAATAAATAGAATTATTATATGCAGAGAATGAATTCTATATTTTCAATCAATCCGTGATACCTAAGTACATATACTCGACCCTAACATTTACCGCCTAAGCATTAAACTATTAAACATGAAAGTTTTATAAATAAATGTTAAATGTAAATCTCAAATCAGTGACCGATATTCCCAGCAACCGATCGAAACCACCCAGTCGATCTCGCGTTCCACCAAAGAGAACGCCTCTTTCTCTCGCGACTAACCGCGACTTGACACGAAATGCCGGTACATTCTCCGCGTTTCTTCCGCGCGAATTACTTTAAATCATCGTTGTAATGGTTGACCGCGCCTATTCCTACACGACGGTTACGCGATGTTAATGAGTGCACGCGAATCGTTCGCGCCCAGTATGCAGTCGTAATTATATCGCGACTACTGGAAATCTTTCCGCGATCTACGATAACTGCACGTCACCTGGCGAGGTTGCCTAGCCACGAACACGCGATTCCCGGCCGATTTCCAGCAACCAGCAAGCTCCAAGGCACGAACGACCTGCAACACGCTTCGTCTCACTCGCCAGCCACTTCCAGTCTCTTCTACCATTTCGAATTCCACGAAAGAGAAAACTATGAAGGCCAATAACAAGCAAATATTTCTACCTAACCCTAACACGCAAGCTGAGCGGACTTCTGGCAGTGTTCGATTATTGCATTCTCAACGGACCTTCCTTGTGTTTCGAGGTTAATAATTCGATAATTTCGACCGACGATTAAAACATATTTATAGACGTATAATTCCTTCTATCATTTCGAATCGCACGAAAGAGAAAGCTGTAAAGGCCAATAACGAGCAAATATCTCTAGCTAGCCCTGACACACAAGCCGAATGAACTTCAATATTTGACTATTACATTGCCAACCAACCTCTCTTTCGCTATTTCGAATTCTACGAAAGAGAAAAATGCGAAGGCCAATAACGAGCAAATATTGCCAACTAATTCTAACACGCAACCTGAATGGTCTTCTGGCAATATCAGGCCATCGTATTTTCAACGAGCAATCCGTTTCATTCGATGGTTAAAAATTCGACAATTTTAATCGACGATCGAAAGACATTCGATTTCTGTCAGTCAACGACGACACCTTCTCCGTATCGTATTTTGATGCTGAAAGATTCGAGAACTTGGCCAGCTGGTTCTCCGAGCAGGGCCAAGATTCTTCGAGTCTTGGTACAACATCACGAGCTAGCGTTTCCTGCACTTTTACGTACTTACTCACAGGCGGCTTAAGTGGCCCCGCTCCTTGTCGAGTGCACGTGCGACTACACGAGCGCGTACTTAATGGGCCGCGTGGCCCGCGGTACCTGTCTGGTACTCAGCGCCGGTACCCACAGGTATTACGACCATCGGTTCCTATTAAACCGGGAGCATCCCGCGATTTACTCGAATCCAGAATCCCGTTCATGTAAGCTATGTGCGTGTGGTAAAACGGCTGTCGTGAAAATCTTATCTTTTTCTGTTTCTACCATTGCGTGATGCTCCTCGTTCGAATTGCTTGCATCGTTCCTACCTTCCTTATTTCTTCTCCTTCCTTTTTCATTTATCATTTTTTCTCTTTTCTTTCTTTTCTATTAAATGAGAGGAGAACGATAAATCTTGCGTTTTTCCAAAAGGTGGAAGGGAAATTATAATCTTGGACGATTTTCCTTTTCGAAATTTATTTGATTCACGTCACGTTGGAATTTTTCTTTTTCTTTTCTTGTTCTTTTTTCTTTTGTTAAATGGGAAGGGAAAGACGCACAAATACAGCGTTTTATTAAAAATCGTAATGGGGATTATAATCTCGAGGGATTTTCGTGCTCGAAGTGATTTATTTGCTACGCATCAGGTCGGATTATAATGTTGATGGCTTTCCAGTCTGGATCCGCGTTACCGCAAAGGAAGTTCAACGCCAATAAGAAGATAACCTGCTCGCTTCGGTGAAGTTTAATTTAATTATCCCGCCTCGTGTTCTCGTGTGTTCGCGTTCTCTTTCTTCTCCGAACGAGTCTATGCGTCGCTTCTTATCAAGATTGCGATCTTTCTGCGCCACGATGCTTCTCGCACTTGCATTCTCATTTTTGTTCAGGTAGTAAAAAATTGAGATTAACCCAAGTTCTTCACCATCGTAGATAGCTTTTTTGTTGAACATGCTCTAAGATGGATTAAGATTTGCTTGTCTCCATTTAAAATGAAGTTTGTGAAAAAGATTTAAGCTATGTCGTTAGCACAAAGGTAAAAAGTTTGCTTTTTAGGCGAGTTTTATTCATTTTTAGACGTCGACAATTTTCGACTCTAGTATTTTTGTTAACAAAAAAAGTCTTTTAATTTAATTTGAAGGGTAAAATTCTATTTTCGACGAATTTTCTATTTCACGACATATACGAAGTATTTGAGTATGAGTATGACATTACTGGTAATGGTGATTGTGAGAGTTTTTAAGTACCTCGATGAAACAGCAACTTGAATTTTTTCCACGACATCGAGAATACGTTCATAGATTGCTTACGGTTGTGAAAATAGAAAACTTAAGTATATTATAAGTTATAACTACACAACATTCCTGCATATCATTATATATGCAGAAAAATAAAACTCCTGATTGGCGAATCGCTCTTCAATATACCGAATAGATTATGTATATTAGGTTGTCCGAAAAGTATCTTTCTTTCGCAAACGTGTTTTTTACAGCAGTGCACTTTTATACAAACGTGAAACCAAGTCTGTGAAATGTCGCAGTGTTTATTTCAACAGAACATCGTACGTAATTCGACAAAATAATATAAAACAAAAAACGTTGTGTGTCTATTATTTCCTCATAAAACGAACGAAACTTTTTCGACAATTTAATACATTTTTCCAAGTGTGACTCTATTAACAGCGTTATCTCACGCCATAAGACCACGTGTATCTTTATTTTACATACACGCACGTACGACAGAATTTAAGTATCTTTTATCAATTACAAAATTTTCTATAAACGACTCGTCGCAACGGAAAGTATTAATTTATAGATCCTTCGGAGGCCTGAAATGAAATAAAATTATCATACAGCCTACAGGAGCACGATAAACTGTCCCAACTAAATGCATAATTTTAAATCTACACCCCAAGGGATGGAACGCTCGCATTCTTCGCGGAATTCTTCAAAAAGACAACCTCGTCGAGCAACTAACAACGCACTTTGTTCCTTCCCCGCGTCTCCTTTGTATCCAAACATGCTCTTCTCCCTGTACAAGTGTACCTACAATTTACCGATAAATATTCATTCCGCAGCATGTTTCAATGCCCCGGCCCATAATACTACGTTCGCTGGAAGACCAGTTTGCTGCGCAACTTTCGACCGATATAATAACCCAGCCGTTATCGTTATCGCTCATCCTGTATTGCCGCTTACAGATTTTTCTAGGCTATATTATTCCCACGTAACGATTGCAATAAATTCAGGCGACCGTGCGTACAGAACATCGAGCGAGCTCGATGCCATCGAGACGCTTACACGTTCCGTACCGGTTCCATCGCGCATTAAGACTATCGAGTTCAATTAAATGGACGCAGTGCTCCCCCAATTTATTTCTGCAAAATCTTCGAGAATCGTCGATTAAATAAACCCTCCGTGCTTAGTCTCGTAAACAGCGAATCGGTTAAGATAGAGACCATTTCCAGATACTTTTCTTTCTCCTGAGGACCAACGCGCACGCGTACACGATATTCTAGATGGATGGACAATATATCGATCCATTTAATTAGCTTATACTACAATTTCGTACATAGAGGCCATTTTGTCGAGCTCGAACTTGAACCTTTACGTTGCTGAGAAACGACGAACCTGTTTCGGTATAGTGGATAGCGACGTTGGCTTTGCTTTCGAGATCCAGTTTCTTGGTTTAAGATTACGGTTAGGCTGATCGGAGGGTAAGGTAATGGGGAAGAGGATTGTCTACAGGATTTGAAGAGCGTATGCACGAACGAAAATGGCTGACTGATGGAGCTGGAGTATGAGGATTACATTAAAGAAAATTCTCGAGATTTATCCGAGAAAATTAAGAATAATCCTGCGAATTCTACGAAGGATAGCATGGTTGGAATATATAAACTGGATTGGTCTCTTATTTCTTTCTTTGCAATTAAACTACTAATTTAGATTTCAAAGTTGATTGTTCACTTGGTGCGTGCATTTATCTCTTCGATTTCCAGTTAAGTTTATATCTGTGTAATATTCACCATAAGAATAATAATTCCTCCTTATGTACAATTAAATCGTCACGTTCAAATCGCTTCTCACTTACAACTATCGTGTGCACGAATAAAAATATATATCTCAAATATTCGAACTTAGTGCATTCACATCTACTAAAATATAGCTACACGCTAGTTACACTTTTTTTCATCGGAAAGATATTTATTCCAAATAATAATGTCTATTTTAACAAGCTATTTACTACTTTACTTGTGTCTGTATATCAGTCTATCGAAACACGCAAACTCAAAAGCTCAACACACGGTATGTAGCGTTACTATTTAGAATCCGTGTACGATAATTGAATGGACGCACAGTATGCATCAGTAGCAACAAATAACACGTTAAACTCTCGAGCCTTAATAACTCTAATCCTCAGAGCGTGAAGCTTGGAAGCACGACTGTAGCTTTAAAAACGCAAACTCCTAGCTTACTTTAATACCACTAATTCCAATCACGGAACAATAAAACCGTGGTTTATCCCGAGCGTCCCGCTGGTTTCCTCGCATGTAAATCCGCTGCTGTTCCCGCGGCGATGCACATGGTTTTCTTTACGATTTCTTCGGCCGGAATACCGATGCTGGCCCGTGCCAATTAAAGAGGAACGAATTATTATATCGCATTGTGCGACGGAAAAGGGATCGACCGGCGGGACCATCTAATTAGCTTCGCCCTCATTTAGCACGGCTAGAGGCGTGCTTCCGTACGCGTGAACCCACACGTACGTAGCACGCGCGTGCACCTAAGCACTCTGCACACGTGTGCCATCGCATTATGCGACGTCGGGCTACGAGCCTGCGTTTTTTCCTCTTCCGGCCAGCCGGAATGGTCAGTGGTAGTATGCTTCCCCGGCCATAGTTCTCGTGGCTAGTTCGAAGCTCTCTGGCGATAGCCAGCACTCGCGAACCAAAGCGAGTCGTACGTTTCCGATCGCGCACAGCTTCCTTTTGTGCGGATAACGACGATCGACGTGGCAGATAAGCCACCGCTCCGTGTGGTATTTCGCGTCTTACTAAGAGCACCATTTTTCTTTGGTTTCTTAAAGAGTTTAACGCACAGATTCTACATGGACAATGGAAGTTCCGGTGGTGGCGGTACCGCCGCATCGAGATCGCGATTATTTCTCGCTATTTCTGAATGCAACAAGTTCGATAAGGCTGTTATCTATAGAGCCACTTGGTTGGAATTACAATTCTAGCGCCCGGTAGCCAGTATCATTAAAAGGATTTCGATTTCGCGTCAAGTAACCGAGATCGGTGCGGCTAAAACGTGATGTTTATTTTGATTTCTGGTATTGCTATCAAGACTCTTGCTTTTGTACCTCTTCGAATGCCGCTTTTATTCGACGCAACGGCGCGCTATGCTCTTTCTTGTGGGATCAATAGCGTGCGTGAAAAAAAAAGAGAAAAAAATACGAGAGAAAGCGTTGATTTTTTCTCAAACGATACAAGCAATAGATATTTTATTGTTATCTATAAAGGAGTACGAAGGCGGTAGAATTTCTATCTGTTTGCTAATGTGATTTGTCGATAATTTATTTGTTTATAAGAGAGTATTGTCTAACGAGATACGTTAAGTATACAATCTTCGATGGGTTTAAATGGTATGTAAATCAGATGTACATGCTAATGGAAAATACTAGTTAATCAGCAGATAATTGATAGAAGATATATAGTGGGTGAAGTAGTTATATTTTGAGTATTAGGACAAGTTATTTGAAACATTTTAGACGACCTAGAGTTAGTGTTTTTAACAATTGCAGATTAATTTTTATTAATCCAAACGTTTATAAAATACATATTTAATAAAATACATTTCTAATGACAGATTTTTGCAGCATGGGATTCAAAGGACTCTATACAACTGTTGGTAGACCTACATCGATAAATAACTCTACTTAAAGCTTCGATTTACAATCTTACCAGGATATATTGGTTCTATCGACTATACTGACTGAGATTGATAACGTCACGTTATATGTAGCAGTAAACTGCTCAATGTTCGCAGGCTACGAATACCAACAATAAAACAATTTCCACATTCTTCGTTATATAGCTTCCATAACCCGCTGTGTTTATGTCACAGCACAACGGTTTAAAGGTTCCCTTTTAACAATGTGAAGAATTTTCTTCACTCTGGTAACAAGCTCGTATCACACGTAAAGTTAACAGCGTATACGGGGACTATAAAACTGAAGAAATTTTATCTCCTTATAGCACATCCATGTTTATTAAAGCCTAGTTGCTAAAATAAATCGAGGAAGGTCCATTTCGTCGCGAGCACGATACGAAAGCGAGCGCAGGTTGACAAAGGAAGAAGTTGACTCGTAAACTGCGCTCGAAATGCTCGCCTATTCATAGTCCGGCGATCTTTATTCCTTCATGCAACTCCCTCGTGTAGGTCCGCATTGAAAAGGTCGGACGCAATAAACCAGTCGCCGGCAATTTACTTCTTGTGTACGTTTCCCTCCGTAATTCCGATAAAGCTACGGCTTATCAGTCCGTACGGTTCCTGTGGAATTCACGCGTGCCACTGGCGCCACGGCCTCGACTAAGTATCCGCTCGGTGCTCGCCTCTTTTACACGCATTACGCCGCGCTATGATAATGAAACGCATAACTCCGACTGGAGACCACGCCGAATCGAATTCCCCGTGGAAAGCTTCAACACATGCCAGCCCACGTAAACGCGAATTGAAATTCTAAACGATGATACACGTCGTAGCGAGAGTCTTAGTAACGCGTCTGCGTTGTCTGCTGAGTTATCTGGTGGGTTTAAGAGCGAACGAACAATCTGAGAGTTAATGGTGTTTATGGTACATTGATCGTTCCACGTTAAGGATCTTAAGCTTCTTTTCACTCAGTTTTCTAACTCAAGTTATTGTAAGACTGTGGACGTTTGTACAAACTCACCTGTTTACGAACACAGAAGCGAAGAAACAGAACCCAAGCAGAGGTTTGTTTCATCTATTAAATATTACAGAGTGGCTATAAAAGTACGCCAGTATATTTATTGTAGCATTTACATGCTAATTAATTAAGTCCGAGTATATTAAATTTCATATTATCCGCTACTTTCATGCGACTACAAAAATACTGTAAAGGTGAAAATGCTAAATCCAGCGAAAAGGACACTTCATTGGCTGATAACAGCATATGCCGTTGGTCCACTTTTTGCAGCCACTGTAACTAGACTGCGAATTTCTATAAAAATTCTTATTCTTGCAAATACTGATAGAGAAGTGGAGTTTGAATAAGAACGTGCTTTATCTTTTAAATATTGTAAAACGTTTTACTTATTCTTGACGTTTTATTTATTTTCTATATTCTTATATTTGCACCAATCATTGAAGATCTTTAATTTTTTTTAATTCTAATAAATCCTATAATTCGGATATTGTATAGCCTAGCACGCTTGAAAATTATTTGAAAGTTGGAAATTATTTTATCATCAGGCGTGGAGAAAATTTGTAGATATGAGTTTATAGCAATTTGATAGCGGTAAAAGACGTGGAAATTTTTTTCATAATTTCTGATAGTGATTTCCGCCCGTATTGAAAGTGCATATTTTCTATCCGTATCTACTCGTAAATGCAAGGAATCGGAAATTATTATCATTATTGAAGAATGCAATTACTGTGGCGATGTTCCTTTATGACATATACGGAGCTATATGCGATATGGCAATTAAACGTGGCCAACTTCCTTTTCAGATAATAATTAAGCTTCATTACGAATCAACGTTGCATCAGCGTAATTCTCCAACTGGTTGTCACAATTACTTATTTCAACATACAGACTTATGTTATTAGAAATAATTAATAATAAGACAGTTGGTCGTTTACCTCTTCATACTTGAACGTAGTTTGCAGTTATTTCTTTCGTCTCTTCGATTACTATTTAAAACAATTTTGGTGGTCGACGTGAGTGATCTCGCGCGATAAAATGATTGAAACCCTTTATGGATCGCAAAGGATTTCATTCCAGTCGTTTAAATACCCAGAGTAAATATATGAACTGCATACAGTCCATAACTTTAAAAATGTTTCAATATTTTCTCAGCGTTATAATTAGTTTTCCTTAGAAGCCTAAAAGTTAATCAAATAATAAATATTACGTAACAGAAATTTGTATTGAAAGAACTACACTTATTATTTCACTTGGAAATTCTTTTCTCTATTATCAACACGAAGTTATCGATCTATGTCCAATTTAAATAATGAAAAAGTAATACACATTATAGTAATACGACATTTAAAAAATGAATATCGTCATTCCTGCATTTCTTACTATTTTACCCGTTCCATCAAAGTCCGATATCACTGAAATTTCATAATATATTGTTAGGAAACGGGATTTTACGAAGTTTTTTCTAAACACACGCGACAAGTAAAATTCCGTTCCTTTGCCGGCAAGCATCGATTAAGCACGCATAATCGCCACGATATTAGCAAAGGGCAAAGCATTAGCCAGGAAACGATGCCGGTATTAAGCATCAGCAGCGACTTCCTCGTGAATTGAATCGAATTCCCGTTCCTCCGGTGCCGGTTAAATAGAGAAACAAATAAATAACCAGGTGTATAAGCAGAAGCACGTTCGTCTGATTGTAGCCCCGTAGTAGGTAGCATTTCATAATAATTATCTCGAGAGGGACTCTCGAGAGGAGAGGCCTGCAACAGCCACGAACATCGTTTCTCCTCTCTAAGGTCGCCTTATTAAGGAAGCTATCATTAAGCCTCCACTATCTCACCTATTACCGTTTACTGGCCCATGCCATTGGCTCGGTTCCGTACCGATGATCAGGATTTTCATCTATTCGCTCACCCAATTACGTCACGTACCCACCGATGCACCTGGCCACGTTTGTTCGTGCAACGTTTTATTCGTTTGCTCGATGCATTTGTCTTCGACTCGTTGTCGGCCACCACAAATCTCTGCGCGTAGTCCAACATGATGTGCTCGCATCCTCTTGGAACAAAATAATATACAGGATGTTTCCTCTTTTTTTCGGCTAAACGATAGGAGCATAATTTGCGATTGAAAGTAAAAAGAAAGCCGAATTCAGCCTCGATAGATTCTACATTATTTCTATATATAAGTAACCTAACTATACTATAGCTGCTTTACTTCATTTTCAGTACTGCATAGGTACTGTATTCAGTACTGTATAGGTTGATCGAAAAAGTAGGAGACACCCTGTATATCGGTCTGCTCGTAGAGACTGACAAATATCGACACGTTGCTCTTGCTTTTGTTTCCGGTGGGGATGATGATTGATAAATTCGTGATTTCAGGGTCTTTAAATCATCGCGTTGCCTTGATCGAACTCCTCTCCTCATTTTCTACCGTGAGTTCTTCTCTTTTCGCGTCGAAAGAGAAATGTTTTGCTGCTGATATTAATAGTACGGGGTGATTGATATGTTCGAAGGTAGAGATGGGTTGAAGAATTATAGTTTTTGGGTCTTCATTTAGCTACTTGTGTTTTTGATCGTACGTGTGAATTGTTTTGGACTGGCGATGAGGTTTAATAGATATCTTTGCAGTCTTTTGTTGAAGTTGTTAATGGCGTAGGTAATTGTTCAATTTGAGAATTGCAGATATTTTTTAGTTGATGTGCTACTATATTACATATTTTATTGTTGCTATACTATATTTAGTTGAGTATAAAACAAATAACTGCCGACTAATTATTACAAAGAAATTACCTTGTTTTGCTTTAATTCAAGAATTACGACAAGGATCCATCGTGCATCCCCGATTCGTGAAAGACCTAACAGAAAATTGACACAAGATCAAACGGAAGAAAACACCAGCTCGTCTAACTTCAAAAAGTACTTCGATTTCGATTTCTTTATCGATTGCTCGCAAATATCAACGACAGCTTTCAATCTTCTTCGTGTACTCTACTCTAGATCTATCTATATATCTGTAGCTCCTATTTTGTTCTTAGATAGGTAAGTTAATAATCACCTTCCATGGTGTTAGAAGAACCAATCTACGCCAACACGATTTATCAACAACTTTGTAACCATCGTGGCTGCTGAATCGATCGTTCGTATCATCGTCTAAAATGTGTTTACCTTTCTTTTTGCTCAAAGCTGCAAGAAACAAACTGTGCTTTTAACGCCGGTGAAACACGCAGAAAGAAGAATCAAACGCAACTTCCATTCCATTCAGAAAGACAAATATCGTCGTTTGCCTCAAACCTGAACGAACAATCGTAAAACGAAGCTGTTGGCGAAAGATCAATCGCGTGTCCCGTTCATTTCCGCTTCACGGTGAAAAGTGATCGATCGCGCGCGAGTCGTAAAGAGATCCTTCGGCCGTGGTATCGATCCAGCCGCATACTCGCGCCTGCCTGCTACAGATTTTATGTAACTGTGTGAAATACGCGTGTGGAATGGCGTTTCAGAGGCTGGTCTCGTTCCACCGTAGAATACCGCCATCTTCTTTATCGGGCGATAAATTTTAAGGCGCCCTTTCAAAGACGACGTCAAGTCCCGGCGATTTATGTCCGATATGGGGCAGGACGGAACAGAATACCTGTCGTAACTGGGCCCGAACACCTGTACGACCTCCGTTTGCATCTTCTACCGTAGGATTTGTAGAGATTTGTCGAAACCGTATCACACGCTTCTTCGTTCCTCTTGCGTTTACGATTTCTACGAATTCTATTCTATTTGTAGACTTCCTGGTTCGATTTTACATTTTCACGAAGCGTTCTTCCACAAAAGTTCGCTTCCTTGTGAAAATCGTCGATTACACACGACGGTTCTGTGAATCGTCCAATTGCGGGAACAGATACTTTTTGATCGAGTATTGTGATTCGTTCGAGGAAGAATTTGCAATGGCTGAAAATTAACGAAATAGTAGCATCCCTATTTTAGAAAATTGTGTTTTATACGAAGAATTGGAAACGTATATTTTCTTTTCTGAATTTTCCTCCAGTTTCGTTTGGGAAACACAGTGGATTGTAAGTGATCGTAGAATGTGGAAATAATCTGTAAGTCGTCTGGTAAAAGAAGTCTGACACAAGGATGAAACAGATATAAATTCGACAAAGAATGTATACAAATTTATCGATATCAACGACACTTTAATTAAAGATTTTCCAGGAAGCTAACTTTCTATTTTAAAATAACTCTTCTTCTTATTATGCCAGGAAATAACTTTATGCGATTATTAACATAAAAATAAGGCAAGATAACGAGCAAGTAAGAAAGAAAATAACGAGAAGAAGATCTTAAAGTTTTTCATTCATATTTAGCCTGATAATTCACCTTATTAATCTTCACGATAGTACAGACTTAAGTACGATCTTTCCGCGATGAATTACGCCAAAGAACTATGTTCAAGTTTTTACAACGCGGTTATGCCATCGCCTAATGCAATATTACTCATGGCAAAGGGCATAAACAGTCGCCGCGGAGAAGATAAGAATAGAATGTATGAAAGTTTTAAAGCGCAGCTTCGTACAAAGTCTTCATTTCCACGATAATGCCGACATTAATTCTCGACTTAGCACATGGACAAGTACGTGCTGCTCATAAACGACCAGATTGCCATCTTGCGATCATACACATTCCAAGGGAAGCTTCAATTAGCCAGCAATAAGAATGCAATAAAACTTTAACGATTCGTAGACAGTCGTCAGCGAGAATTGACCTCGGCGTAACTGCAAATCATCCATAATGCATCGGATTTCTTTCCTTAATTGGATCAGAGACAAATCGATGTTTCGTCGATTCTACGAATTCTATCGGTCTTTCTTGCTCTTTCTCTTTTTGTCATTGAAAATTTAATTATCGAAGGTTTGTTTAAACTTGATACTTCGTGCTTTCATCTTTTGTAATAGATGTAGCAGACAGAGCACTCGTTAATGACTGATTCCATGATGATTGTAATCAACGGAGATGCTATTTCGATGGGAGAGATCCAATGGATTATTAATAAGAAGGATGGCGAAAAGTTATAAAGGAAACTTGATATTCCATTGAATATTTATTAGTATAAAAATAGTTGATGCGGAGCAATTTCAAACCTTATGTATTCCTTCATCGTTTACAGATTTTCTGTTTTTTATTTTGCCCGAATACCTCTTTAAAAAAGAGACACTAATTTTTATGTAGAGAGAAATTCTGTAGGAACGAAGCCTGAATATTTTGTAACGTCGAGATTCTCGAAACTTGATTAAACGATTTAACTACTTCATTCAACAGCTATGATCTCTCGTAAGCAAATATTTTTATTTATCTTTCCTTATATTACCTTAAAATATTTACTTTATCCCTTCCGAAATACTTCAATTTCTCCTGCAACATCTCATTTCATGCATTTCAATGAACAACAAAATGTTTGTTCAAAATGTTCAAAGTGAACAACAAAGTCCTTATATATCTAAGCAACCGTTTCGTATCTTCGTGAAGATTGCGTATAAAGAGTGAAAGCAAGTCGAATTAAAAATTAAAGTTAATCTCTAATCGCAAACCATTTGTCGAGAAATCTAAATTCTAACTAATATTCATATTATCATAGATCTTTACATTTTTTGCTCAAGTATGTAAAATCCTCTCACAACCGTCGTTTTAACGCATTTAAATTCTATCTCAACGTATTTATTAATTTCTATTAATTGCCAAACAACCGAAGCATCCATTTAATCAAACAACTACAAGCCCAGTTCGTGTAACGACGTTACTCAGCTTCTAGCAAAAGATCGCGGTGTCCGCTCGTTCCTTGGCCTCACCTAGCGGTGGGAAAAGCTCAGAAGAAGGAAGGATCGCCATATTTCAGAATCAGCGACGGGACACGGGCAACCGGGCCGAACGCGAGAAGCAAAGGTCGCGAGTCTTAAAAAAGTCAACCAGCCAAGCCGTACGTATGGTGAACCTTAATCCGTTTAACCGTGGCACGCCGCACCGGTACAGCTGACAGACAGTATCTTGGGCTGATAAGCGGGACGGAGTTTGTCATAATTATTGGCCACAATGTCAGCGAGCGGCTCGCTTCATCGCTTGCGAATTCTTGCGGCGTTCTAAGCGAGGCGGCTAGGTCCGCGAATAAATTCGAGGACATGCAAAAATGCGCGCTGATTAACGACGATTCAGCCGAGGACGGTGACTGCTGTTCGCGTAAATTAACGCAAGAGACTTCAACCACGAACAGCTAGTGGCTGCGTGGTTTGCGCGTTTTTTTCATGCGGGCACGTGAGAATGAAAACGAAACGCGCTTGGAAATACCTAAATTCTGTGAAAAGCAGTTTTATTAGAAAGATGGTATTTTCTACGATATTAAGAAGATTGTTGGTGAAGATAAGTCCTGATATATTTGACAAGTGTCGAGTAATGTTATGGGTAGAAATAAATTCTTTCAGGGCAAATTTCATCTTTGATTCTTTAACAAAGATTTCATCTATTCTATCGTATATATATATATTGAATCTAATTTATTTAAGTCGAAATAATGGTGTAAAATAATGGTGTTCTATGATACTTGTAATACCTACGTTTGTAAAAATTGTCTACTATAAAGTTTTTAGAACGGTATAAGTCTTTTAATATATGCAGCCTCTTTCCCATATTTATTCTAATCGATATGCAACAGAAATAACAATGTACTGCTCTATTTTACTTGAATAATATTACACAAATATTCTGTGAAATATCTTAAACGTTTGTAATTTCGATCGACAGATTAAATTGGTTATTTAGATTCATAATAAAAATTCATAATAGAAATTAATCTAACTAAGAGATGAAGGATATGTATTAATATTTTTCGAAGATCTTGCTAATCCCTTACTTTCCTACGTGTCGCACGTTTTTAATATTCTTAGCTCTTAGATCTAGATACCATACATGTGATTATTACAAAATTACAAGTAAGAAACGATAGTAGCTTCAAAAACAGTTCCACGATCTTTTATATTTCTTTTATATTATAAATGATGGGCATGATAGTCGCAATATTTAGACACGTATACAGCAATTCAATAATTTGATCATACTGTGTTAAATTACCAAATTAGTTTCACAACACGATAATTCCCATCGATATACGTGATTCGACCAAAGTAATCGATTATGAAGCAGAAAAATATTCTTTACTCTTAGACTCTATAAACACCTTCCCGATAAACAATTCAAACCTGTAATACAAAAATCCCTGAAACATAAATTCCCATCTCAAATTCAACACGATAGAGAACTACCCCAACGATAATCCTAATTTTATTCGGAAAAGCCTCACTCGTCTCCTTATTCCTTGCCATTTTACGCGTTGCTCCGGAAACATGTCCCTGTCTTTATCGCGGAAACCGAACCAACGCCCGTCGCCCATCGAACTTTCATTTCTACGCTTTACCGGGCAATTGCAGTGACGGTAGATGGCAAACTCCGCCTGAACAGTCCCCAAACGCGACGTGAATGGCAAGTGCACCTTTTTGCGAGACGCATCAACCACCGATACCAACGCCTCTCTCTCTCTCTCTCTGTCTCTCTCTTGTCTGGCTCTATCAAGAGAGATTGGTACGGACGAACCATTTCCCTGTAGTCGTGGCACGAGAAGACGGTCGTGTGACGCGATAAGCACAGAGGATCGTTGAATTTACGAGCGGCCAATGCCAGGAATCAATCCGGCCACATAGTTTAGCGAGATTACACGTTGCTCGTTACCTTCGGGGGGAGAACAAGAGGCATACACCGACGTCGTACAGAACTATGGCTATGTTCTGCCGCCATCTTGTCAGGCGTTCCTGCGCAGAAACACCCCAGGGCTGCGTTTCGATCATCCACCGACTGTCCTACAACCATAAAACAGCGCAGCCCCGCTGAAACCCCCTGTATAAATACGCATGGTCCGGTTCTACCGGTCTCGAACCGTTCGCGTAATACGCGATACATCTTTTTCAGTCTTTGTGATACGCGACACGCTGCCACGGCTGTGTAACCTCTGGTCGATTCGAGGGATAACGCGCGCAACGAAGCTACCCGACGATAAATTAACGATCAGTGAGTTCACGTTTTGGTCCGTTGATAAGAAGCACCATCATGGCGAACCGGTATCAGTGGGTGGTCGCATGTTTAATCGGTCGAATGGTGATCCGTTTATCGAGCTTGTTAAATGTTACAAGGTATGGAGGTGAACGTTTTACGGTTTCGTTCACTGCAGGAGTTCACTGTGAGTAAATTCGCTTCGGTAATCAGTGATATATTGGAATAAGAGTGAAGAGATTTTTCAGGAATTTTATGATTTATCATCGAGAGATTCAATTTGCGAAAGATTGGAAAATTGTCTGTTAGACGATGATTGCGATGTTATTTGCGAGATGTATGGATTAAAATGATTCTCGTTAGGCGTAAGCCGTCGCTTTGTTTCAATATGTTGCAAACTTTGACTCTTATCTTGGCTACATATTCAAAAACTGCATTCTGTGAATATCATCGGATATGCAACAACATGGTAAAGTTTCACGAATTAAAAATGCGTATAATATCCAGCATAGCTTTCGAGAAACTGAACTTGAAGAATTTTAAAACGTTTGGAAAAAATGTAAGAATTTCAAGAACATAAGGAAATTCCCCACGACATTCTACGTGTCTTGATATCGTTCGCAACTTCCTATAGAAATCTTGGAAGAAGAAACTACGCTTTCAGAAAAATCGGATAAGTCTATATATATATTGGATAAATGGTGACGTTAAAATTTTAATCCTGCTGCGCACCTTGGGTCGTTTTCTATCCGATCGTATCCTGTCATTGTTAAACATTTTCTTCGGTTGAAGGATAGAATTGAAAAATCGTTGCTCGTACGTATAATTTCACGTAGCAATTTTATGCATAAAACCTTTTGTTCATTAAAGCGAGTTTAAGATTGAGATACAAAAATTAGGAAAACGCGGCGAAGTTTCTCATCACGAAACTCGATCTCAAATTCTCAGAAATACCCAATCTAAATTTTAATTAGGTTTCAACTAAAATCAAAATCTAAATTAAAAATCTATCATGCCATTTCGTCTTCACCTCGCGCAATATGATAACCCAAAAAAAAAGAGAAGAAAAAAGTAGAAACGAAGAAAATAGAAAATTGTACAAAAAATAAATATTCACTGCAGCTTGGCTATCGGTCGGAACTGACAAAATCACGAATATCGCGGAATTGGTCGTGCGACGAATGAAAAGTCTGCTTCTAAACGAACACGCGGAATGCTCCGGTTTTTTGCAATCTCGTGGGGGATTCCAGGATACGCAGCGTAAAAAATGAAAACGTGCGGAACAAGGTAATTTCCTGAAATGGTCATGCGAGGAGACGATCGTTCGAGGAGCGTCCACGTGCCAGATACGACACGCGAGATTCCAACGATACCATATACCGTAGACCGGGGGTAATCGGCAAGTTGTTTTCCATAGTTGCCCACAGCGGCTTATATCCGCAAAAAAATCCTATTACACGGTTCTTCGCGATTTCGCTTCGGCTTCGATTCAACTGACAGTTTTTTCTTCACGCGTCGATCGCGATTGCCGCTAATTAATTTTCGCGCGAGATTCGACGCGCGTGTAATTCACTTTGAGTTCGTCTCGTACGCATCGGAAGTGGGCGACATTGTATTTTGAATTTAAACAAATCAATAAGGAATTATCGTTGTGAATAATTTAATTTATAACTAAAATACGCAAGTTAAACGATTCGTTTGGACAAACAAATACAGTTGGAGGATTTGATTGTATCGATGGGATTTAGAGCGTAGAGGTCTGAATTGTATTGGTGAATCTCATGTACGACATTTAATTCAGAATTTGTGAAAAGTTTAATGACACGTAAAATGGAATTTCGTAATTTAGCGCAAAATCCAGTGGAAACGATTAAATGAAAGAAATTGAAATAGATTCGAGATGTAAAAACGGGAGCACATAATTTCTCGTCCTGAAAATTGATTTATTATCACGATAGAGGATTCGTAGAAACTTACGAAGGACTGTAGAAACAATGATTTTTAACTTTATACTTGTTTCTCAGAATATGTGCTATACAAAACTTGCGGATATTTAGTTTGCGATATTGTTTACGCGTTAGAGTTAACAATAAATTCTAGAATCCGCTTATTAAAATCCTGCTATAGAAAAACAAGCAGATTAAAAAGAATAAAAGTAATATTAAACCACAACATCAGAATACTATTAACGTTAAAGAAACTGAACAACAAATAACACAACAGATACTGCAGTATCGTTTTATAGAACATCGATACGCTAATCCTGCTATTATTCCAATATTCTAAAAAAACAATATCAACATCAGGAAAAATAAAGCTTCTAGCCCTTGGAAGGACCAAAAGTCTCAAAAATCCCACATCCTCGTTCTTCATCTTGTACTCTGCGGTCATTTCAATCCGTCGTTTAACAATGAAACGGCATTACTCCGAATGAAATGCATCCGTCCGATCGGTGGATCGATCGATGCTCCACACGACGACGGATAACGCGGCTTAATTTAAGAGCGAAGCAACATCAACAGCAGCAGCTCTTCTGTTCCGCGCGCATGTCACATTTTTGCCGGCGGACATGTAGAAATCTCAGGGCGGTGTAATTAATGATTCCTTGTTGCCGCTTATGCACGTCAGCCCATTAAATTCAAATCAGCCCGGGTCCGCTGGAACAGCTGCAACGCACAATAGACAATGTGATTGATTAAAAAAAACGTGGGAGCGAACGTGGACGCGAAGCGTGTGCGCTGCTCGAGATACGGATGCGTCCGGAGCAGAGAGAACTGTAGCTGTGCCGCAAGAAGCGTCGGGATGCAGCAACGGCAGCAGCCAGCCCCGTCTATTCGACGAGAAAGCAACTGCGGCGTATGCGCCCAATTAGAAGGAATCCAGGAGGCAAAAGGGACTGGGACGCCTGGACTCTCACGCTGCCGGAGATTCGTATGCGAGTCGCGTGTCCGGTGTCCTGGCGTTGTTCTCTGCCGTTAAGCTTCGCTCACAATGCTCGAAACTTTCAAGTGGATGGAAAAATTCACGACGGAATACGGTGGATGTAAAAAGTATTCGCACAGTATCTCTCTTTCTTAATGAAGCATTTTCTTATCCCATTACTTTATACGATATTATATTCGTAATATGAAAGTTTTGTAGTCGTAATAAGATACTGTCGAATGATATAAAATGTAATATACTTGGATCTAGTTAATTAATAAACGTAATGAATACAATGGTGTGCAAATACTTTTCGTAGCCGCTGTGTAGTTGATCTTTCGTAATTTGAATAATTGTTTAACGCTAGATCTAGAGACTGGTAAAGTATAGAAATTGTACCCAGAGAAATCAAAGCGAAAGATATGCGAAAAAAATATGTAATACAAAGAGAAAACCAAGCTCTTGTCGATATATTTGACGAAGAATTATCGAAATCCTTAAAAATGCAACCTTGTAAATTGATAAAATTTCAATGAAACATTAAGAAGATGTTAAGGTGCTTTGGTTATTATTTTTTGTCACGGTGACTTTGGGACAAAATCGTCGATTTACTTCTAAGAAAATTAATATCTAAACGATTGTTTTATGTTTGAAATATTTACAAGCTCCTCGAAGGTTCTGATCTAGCTCGGAGATTACAAGAACAAGAAATGGACCATTTTTCTGAACTAAATGACACTCGTTAATGTATTTCGTTTATTTAACGATGAGTTTAGTGAAATTGTTAACCTTCTCGTAAAAACGCGATCTGACAAAAACATTTTTTCTTTCAATAAATATAGGATTTTCGCATACATTATTAATTAAATAAAAAATGATTGAACCTTGGTTTCTTCGTAAAGGTATAATATAATACGGAACAGTAATATAACCATAAATATTTAACAAATACCTATACTTTGCATAGAAATAATTAAATTGATTAAAAAATCGTAATTACGTTTCTATGTACTTCGAACTTTAATGCTTCAATCCCTCCGAGCAGTAGGTAATTTCACTCTGAAAATAATGTAAATCGATGACAAAATCGGTAACCAAAGTTTCACCACCTAATGTAATACCTTAAACCATGTTAAGCGGCGCTCACAGGGTGTCCACGAAATTACATTAAATCGATTCCGTGGAATCGAAGAAACCCAATCTCTCTGTTCGACATCTGAAAAACGCTACTCCTCTTCAGCGACGCTCAAACTTTTTAACATAAAGACAAAACTTCTGGCTTTAAAGATCAAATCCGCCGTTGAAAGATCGAGAGCAGGATTATCAAAGGTATGAAACGCATCTCAGCTTTGAGTTATTGCCTGTGCTCCTAGTTCCAGAAGGTAATTGGCCGTGCTCCGGGGACATGTCTGACAATCTTTCACAGAAACGGCGATTTATTGCAACGTTGCATTCGCCGGTCGAACGGGCGGCGATCCCCGGCGGACAATCGTGAAGCGTTGCGATTTAAATTCGCGTTAGGACGCGAAGGCGAGGACTTTTTGCGGGACCGGCCAGTTCGTTACGTACGGTGTATGACGGAGCCACGGCAGGCGCACGGCATCATTAGATGAGTGCCGATTTTTTCTTCTATCAAGCAAGTTTTTACGCGGCCGGTCTACCCCGCGGTATAACGTGCAGCGGCATAACCAGCGTCACCAGATCGGGAGAGAGATCTCGATGCTTCGTTTCCACGGCGAGATTTCTTTTCCGATTTGCTCGCTGCCTCGAATCCGGTCCGCCGCTTCGTCGACCATGTCCCCTCGGAATACCATGCTAAACGCTTCTTCTTTAAATCCTCTTTGCAACTGTTTCGACCATCTGCTTATGAAATTGGAATGCACCGATATATCGATAGAGCGCGACTCATTAAGGATAAGAATGGTTCTGATACGAGGATGATAAGCGGACAATTTAGTTCAATCGAAAAGTGAATGAGCGTAGCATAGCGTAGAAAGCGCATATCTACGTTAAAGTTATAGGGTTTCTAGCTAGTAACAAGTGTCTTACAGAGGATTATTCATAAATGCATGTCGATACCTGCACTTCGACAGGGCGTGAATCCACGCATTATAATAGATAAAAAAGTGTCGTATGAACATAATAATCTCCCATGTGCGTGTTCGAGTTATCGATAATCAAAGAAAATGTTGGAAACGTCTGCCTGTTTCCTCCAACACGTGCTTCTGCGTCTTTGCTTACAGTTCACAAATTTCACCACAATATATAACATTTGCCACCATTTACATACTGTTTCGTTATAACATATAAAAGTTCAGTTTTATTTAATGTCTAAAAAAACTCAAAGCTTGAGAGAAACAGAACGGTGTAAAAGAGCATCTTACCAATATCGGAATATCGCAATGAATATTTTATGGTTCGACTTTTTATTCGCAATAGACTGGTATCTCGATTTCGAATTCCCTGATCTATGCTGTGAACCAAATAACAGCAACTAAACGACAATTTGTTGCATACAGAAGAAAACACGACTGAATGTTAACACGAGCTTGGCAGAACGAAGAAGTAATAAATATGCGTACGGAGGTAGTCCGCGCGCAACTCATATGGAAAATCCTCAAGAAAGGAAAGAAAATGTGGTTGTTTACATTATAACGTTTTCAAAAATTCCTGCTTCGGGCTGTTTTACTGGTTCAGCTCGCCTATATAGTCAAACACGCGTCTTCGTAAGCGGTCCGTGCGCGGCCAATTTATCTCGTCACGGTTCCGAGAACACGGTTCTTCGTGACACAAATCAGCCCTCGTACGGCCACGGATATTGTTCGTTTTGCCGCGTCTCTGGCGCGACCACTCGCGCATACCGACTCGCCTATCTCCCGTCTCCAGTCAGATATATCCGCAGGTACGAGCCTCGCATCGCTTCCACTCGTTCCCCGCGTTGCAATCCGCGCTTTATCGATGCGATCGACTAATATCGAGCGCGCCGCGGTCTTACCATAAAAGACGACCTATTCGAACGATACCGTCCCGCCGACCACAGCTACGGTTATCTGCCGGAATTCCGCGTAGCTCCCGACAAAAACCGATCGCGTCTCAAGTGCGGCAGGAATCTTAACGAAACGGTGAACCGAATATTTCGTCGCAGTCCCGGCATACGTGAGTCGCGGAGTCGACGATCGGAACGACCAGGTGCGCATTCATAAACGATGCTTCCGCCTAATACCCAATTCCAGTGGTGTGCTCCTACGTTCCTTCGATTTGCAGTTTTCACTGTCTGATTGGTATTACGCTGTAGCGAACGAGCAGCAATTCTCGCCTTAGACGGTATTTCAGTCTTCGAGTTGTAAGGAACATTTTTGCGGTCTGTTCTTGCTGCTGTTCTTGGTGCTTGGTTGGAGAAAAAATAATAGGTACATATATATGTTAAAATGGAAGAACGAGGGGGATTGGATATTTTATGAACCGTTGGTGGTATCTGATTTATAAGGCGACTTTGTTTTATTACGAAGAATTAATTTGATAATATTTTATGTGATTATATAAAATATATATTCGACCAGTTTGTTTGTACAATAAATATAGAAATAGAAATTCTAATAAAATCCAATATATCATTTTTAACTACTGAAACTCTTTGATTGTCCTTTAAAAGATTCGATGAAGATCCGATAATAACTCAGTGACTCGTAAGAAAAACATCGTAAATATTTCTAGGTATCTGTACGTTTCTAAGGAAATCGATTCTCGTCTGACTCCGTTGAATTGTAAGCAACGAAATCGAAAAATAAAGATATACGAAGAATCTGTATCAATTTTTCTGACAAAACCACGATTTTGATTACCTTGTCTCTCCAATCTCACACTTCACACAGATGAAATAATCTTACTTTATTCGTCAAACATACGCGTAGTCCTACAGGCACATTTACGTAATGAGTTATAAAATGCTGGCTATCTAAATATAATTATGAATTATATTCCAAAATTCTGACTAATTTCAAATGAATACGTCGCAAGATTTTACCTAATCTCAAGTGGTTATACATTCCAAAAAACGAAGAATCTGCACTTGCTATCTTGAGAACCACTGTCGAACAAGAGGCCTCCGTAAGGGTCCAGGTAGCATCTCCGCTTTCTAACGTCAAGGTCTTTAAATCATATCGGTCGATATACTCCCTAAACAATAGCTACGCGGGCGATATGGTCGTTTTTGGTGTTCTCGACTCGCGCCGCCAGAAAAATACTCGTACGGTAAGGCACGTCGGAGACAATGGGAGCCCGCGGATTATTCCTTCCTTCCAGAGACCCTGCACCCTCCTCCGAACCAACCCTTTTCGCTAAGGTGCAGTCCTCTAGTTTACAGAATAGCCGCTGCAGCGCCCTCACGTCGTTCTGTGCGGGTGGCCCAGCAACGTGTTCATTACGTTCCCGGACTCTGTTCATAAAGAGGGGAAAATAAGAGAAGGTGCAACCGAAAAAATCGATAAGTACAACGTGAAAGCGGTGGTAGTAGACGACGTGGTTAATGAGTTTGGAGAGAACAAGAGATCTTGTTTAAGCGAGTAAATTAAACGCTGTTCGGTTGATTAGTTATTAGATGAATGATCGAGAGATAGGTATTATGGGGGTTGATGGTACTGGTGGAGTGGTAGATGGGTAAAAATGGCTGTCGCCTAATGGCCGCCATGGCAGATGCAGGGTGGTGGTAAAAATCTAAATTCATTCTTTAAAGATCTTTTGGAAATTTTGTACGTATTGCTGCAAACATTAAATTATTCGAATATTTGCATGTTAAACAAATTTTTACGTTAAATTTTCTTTGCTAAAAGGAAGGCGAAGGCCGTGTTTTAATTTAGGATCGTCTTATTATTTTCAGATATTTCCATACATCGAACGTATCGTACAGAATTGATAAAAAAAGTTTCCGAGAATGACAAATATTTCATTTTTAATCTCAAACTACTTGCAAATTCAAACCTGGACGAGAGAAGAAGCTTTATCTAACAATAAGCATAGAATTTCTTAAATAACGACGAAGTACAGGTTCTATAGAAATTTCTTGCGATATTCTCTCTTTCCCTGTCTAACTCGAATAGAGAAAGAAAAGACAGCAAAATGATAATATCAGCTCGATTTCAAGTCGATGGAACTTAAAGAACGAATCTTACAAAGGGTGGTATTCCGAGAAACCAGTTCTTGTTATTATTTCCCACGATAAATATTTAAAACAGACAAAAATGTTGCTTAATGCCCTGCAAAATTCATTCACCCTAGGTACGTTGCGAATCATCGAAAGTATTAGACCGAGAAAGATGGCCGGGGAGACGTTTGTTAACTGTCTCTAGTGAAACAAGTTCATGCATCCATAATAGCAACGCCCCTAAAAACGAGTAAGAAAAAGAAGCCCCCACACAATACGGTGCCATCATATGGTGGCAGTGCCATTGTTCGTCCTTTAAACTGTGCTTTAAATATGCAGGATACTCCTTTTGCTCTGCTGCAGGCTCCTTTAAGTGTAAATGAGGTTACGGCTACGAGGAGCTCAGAAACGATATTCTGCACGCTCGTCCGCCTTTAATGATGGAGCCATCTTTAAAATCTAGTTGTCTGTCCAGTTGAAGTCAACACAACCCATTGATCGATATTTCTAAAGATTCTTCCATTCTTTAGTAACCGTACGGTAACAAGAATAACGTGTTTCTCATTTTAATTATTTTTACCGTTGCTCCGAAATGTTGGGGTTAATTTCTACATAGGAAACGAGAGATCGAAGGATTGCTTTGAAGAAATTGTTCCAAAAGATGTAAAAAGTTTCACTAATTACGGTTAATGTACCAGAGAACGATAATAAATTTTCATACGATGTAATAAAATAAATTTGTTATTTACGCGGTGGGCAGAAAAATCACTTTACGCCATAAGTCAACTTTGTTCGAATATAAATTGTCCCTATTTCACAATCCTCCAAAGGATTACTTTTTTAATCAAGCTAAATCGTGATTTTATTCTGCGTTACGACACGTCTTTTTTAATTTTAAAAAAATACGCCTTGTATCTTCTCATAACGGTAAAAACGAAACAGCGTTTAAGGAAAAATAGCAGTGACATAAGTACGCCACTATGATTTTCACCCATTATTATACTCCCTATTTATCATTATTACTGCTCGCGACGTATCAATTATTTATTTTAATATAATAAGTTACATAGAATTCCAAAGGCATTAATGTCGCCATCTTCAAACTTTTTACTTCCGGCATGTATGTTGCTCCTCCACGATAAAACTTGAAACACTACTTACCAACTGTAATCCTTTCATATTCATCCTCTTCTGCAACATTCATCTTTCTTCGTCTACATCGGTAACCTTCCAGGGTAATGCTGTTCTTTTTCCAATCAGATTACGATAAAATCTTCCAAATGCGAACCTGGAGACGTTGTAGGTGCCATCCGTACCGGTCATGGCTGTCCATCATCCTACCACCATCTGAATTCTGATCCACTAGCGAAGAGTTCCGGCAAAAAGCGACACTGCCCGTTTCAGAACAAACTCGTCGTACGTATCGTGCGGCAATAATTTTGCATTATGAATTAGCCGACGGGACATCGATCATCTATGGCGACATACGATTCTCCTTCGGTCATTCTTTTTATCTAAAATGGCCAACGACTTTTCTTCTCTCTTATCTCTCAGTAAGAAACTCTTCCGCGAGCGTGGCTTTCGTCCGATCTAGCAGTGTCATCGAAGCTCGTCTTGATCGTCCATCATCGCTGGCCAACTTCGATATTAAACCGAAGATAGTCTCTTCCTGCTTCTGGCGAAATATTATTCGTTCGTGATTTAATGCCTCTGCAACTTCTTGCCATTTCTCCTTTCAATGATTGTATTTTCCTCCAACGTTAGTCGTGTCATCGATACCAAAGATCTTTGATTCGAATAGATTTAGCAAGATACGATTTTATGTTGTTAAGGTCGGTGATAAGTTTCGACTGCGACGTATCGTATTATCGTGTTGTTATATCTTTATCGTTGTTAGGAAAAAGTTCCATACAGATTTTCCAATAAAAATTCTACGTTGATCGGGAGACGTCTACGTTGATCATAACTGATTTATTGCCTGTTACATTTCTGTTTAATTAGAGCGTAACGGATTTGAAATCCTGAGATCTTGTTCTTGAAATACGAACGTTATGCGAATATTAGAAAAGTGTTAAAGTAACTGTTAAACAGAGTTAGACAGGTTCCTTCATAAATATTTTAAACCAAAACGAGTGCAGATTCGTTTGATTAAGTCACTCTGCAGTTTATGTCGAAAGTTTCTATAAAATGGGAGAAAATAATAATAATAAATGACTGAACGACATTATGGGTCAGCGAAATCACCTCGTAATGGACCACAGGTCTAACAGAACGAAAATATATTGAAAACACTAAAAATCGTCTTTATCAAAAATAGCACCAAGTTTGAAATGTAATATATTATCGTATTCTTATAGTTTTATAAATGCTGGAAATTCTGTACAAGTTTTCTACAAACCAACTCTACGAAATAGATTCCTACATTGATGACCACTTTATCTTTCATTGATTAATAGAAAAGATGCTTTTCAACGAAACAACTTTGGACATCGTGTGGGCATTAACGATGAGCGTATTAAAAATTATAAAATCTCAGCAGAAATGTTATAAATCTTAATAGCAAGAAACAGAATAACGTACAATTCTACAAAAACCACTTGAAGCAAACGCTTGCTAAAAGGGAGGAAGAATCCTTTGGAAAATCATCGATCTATCCGGTAAATAACGGAAGGTCGTCATAAAAGAAACCAGATGCATAGATTATTTGACGAAAATCCTAGTTCGATAAAAGCGATATAACCACGACATTTTTTTACAAATACAACAACAATACCGTGACGCGCAAATTAATGAAATACTGCGTCGACAAAGGTTACGTGACTTTCTAACCAGGCGAATATTTCCACAGAAATAAAGCAAATCTAGCGCAAACAATGGCGAGCGAGCAGCTGGTCGTTTTGCATTTAATCTTCGGCACGGTTGAGGCTCGTGGCGGGATCTCTGGTCGGTTCCACTTTCCTGCGATTATTCCACGTCGGCATCCGGAGACCAGATCATCGATCATCGGCCGCGGTTCCCGATTCGATCTCTCTGTCACAGGCGGGAAAATACGATCGGCTCGTACGTTATTTGCGGTGTCCCGATAGCGCGACTCGGAAGAGAAGTTAATGCCATGGCCACTTTATCAAGCTGCAATAAGAACGGGGTGCCACGGGATCCGAGAATGCAAGAACCTTCGTTCCTGAGTAATTGCTTCGAGCGGAGGATGTTCGTGAGAGACGAGGAGAGAGCCAGGGAGTCAGCGGGATCGAGGAAGACGCTGAAGGAAGACGGATAACTCGCGGGACGAAACAAGAGGACAAGCCACAGGCTGGTTCCCGACCGGCTTCCAGAACCAGAACAACCTGGAATCTTCGCGATCTTAAGTGTGCTTAATTAAAGCATCAGCTCGCTTTAGTCGGGGGGCCGGTTTTCATTAGGGCGGCATTCATTCGGCCGATAAGGTGGCAACTCTCGACGACTGGTGAAAATATTACGAGCGACCAGTTTCCGTTCCCTCCTTCTTCGATACACCGTCTTAGGTGAAATTTAATTTTGTCCCAGTTCGATGTCGCGCGAACCAACGATTACCTGCTGTCACTTTGCAGACAGGTGATCTTCAAATGAAAGAATGTTAACCGTGTTCCGATGTCTATGTCCGATGGATATATCCGCTCGATTTAAATAATAAGCGCCTGTCATGGAAAATGAAATTTGTGAATCCAAGTAGACATGTAGCGATCGTTTATTACTACCAGTGGAGAAATAATAAGTTTAACGACGAGTTCAAATCTATTATTCTTCTTATCGCGTCTTGCTTTCCATTTGCGAAATAATTTCTTACATACGATATAAAGATATGGAAATATAGAATCATCTTATGATTAATATACCATATTCGCTATGCTTCTGTGTCAAGCGCGCCACGATAATATTCCGACTATTTATCAGTAATAAATTATTACCACAATTCCAGTCGAAATAAATATCTCAACCATAATTCTCTAATCATCGGACGACTCACTCGACAACTTTGCCTCAGCTTTATGCTGTTACTTCCATAAAAGTCAAACTACATCAAAGATTGCACTAAAACCTCATCCGCTACTTCTACCAACAGATCGTCCGTGATATTACGAGCATTATAAATGTTCGCGTGTAAACGATGCTGCTCCGCCATGGGACGTTCTGCGTTGACGCCTCGGAATAATTTGCCTGATTTACGGGGGAAAAATCAATTTCAGAGACGATAATGACCAGGTTCGCGGACCTCCGTTCCTTTTACCCTCGTATAGGCTGCACGATATCGTTGAAACGTTGCGTCCGTGTTCTCCGTTCCGTGAGATCGGTGAACGATGAGCGTTTAAGAACGATTATGTCAATTATTGGATGGCGGCCTGTAAAGAAAACGACACGCCGCCGTTTGCGAGAGAAGGGGCCACGATTAGAAGGTGTCGGCCAACGCGTAAATAATCATTCGCCGCGCGATAAAATATTTACGAGCCCATGGGACGTGTCTCCGACATTTACAAATCGCCGCTGATTCAGAACGGCGCAGGCTTTCTTGTTTTGCAACAAGCAAGAACGCGACCGCGGGTTTCCGTTGCCAGCTTTCGCGTAATTCAGCGCCCGCGACTTTTTTCCTCTTACGCGCATTCCCGCGCGGAATTACGACCGCCGGTCCAACGCGAAGAACGTGGCTAACAATGTGGAATTACGTAAAGGGCGTTCGTGAATTATGGATATGAAACCTCGCAAACTGAGTGACTCATTGGAGAAAATAAAAGGTGTCGGTAAAGAGATATACACGGTGGGACAGAGTTATTTGAGTTATCTAAGCTTCAACATTTTTCAATTGCATCTTATTCTCTGCATAGAATAGTCAAGCTTGTGTATATTACGAGGCACTGTTAGCCTTTAACGCAACGACAAAATAATGAAAAAGTATCGTGTGCTTTAGGTTCGGCAAGAGAAAATGATTTGAACAACCATGTGGTAAGATCGCTTGAGTCGGCGAAGAGGTATTGCGTTATACATTTTCAAACAAACGTAGAGCGCATAAAAATGGTCCATAACCGAATTACAAGGAAAATTACTTAAAATAAGAATTAAGATAAGAATTTCGTGAATAAAAAGGATCCATACTCTTCTTATGTTTTCCACGTTATCACAAAAGAATGTTTTCTCACTTGTTGCCGTAATTGGGATCAATTGTTCTCCTAAAAGACTGAAACAAAGAACACCGCGTAACGTAAACTTCGTGCTTATTTACTTAATGAATAATTGAAATTTCATAAAATCTGTATAGTTTTCTAGAACGTGAGTAACAACATATTTCAATCGCTTTATGATCCCAACATCGAACAAAAGCGATGAAACGTCACTTAACCGTAGTGTCTTTGCAAGATCAATTTTCACGCATCTTCGAGTATTACTCTTTTATTTATAGTAATTCATATTAACCATTACTTCCGTGAATCTCTGCTAACCGCATAAGATTGTCTGGGTTAAAACTACAAGCGAGAATTAGATTAAAGAGTTTCACTCGAAGTATAGAATATTGTACATCTATTTGCAATAATTTGAAAGCGTTCAAATACTTCTGCAAGGTACTGCATCTATTGAATGTAACTTGGGAATGGCAGGTGTAAATTGTTCGATTTTATGTTCCTCGTTCGTTATTGCAAATTTCAATCGTAAACAGAGGTATTAGGATCTTTGTGAGATTTACCGAGAAAACATATTATGTTGCGTGTAGGCGTAATAGATGGATAATGATTGATTCACAAACTAGAAAACTGAACATTTTTGAGATCTATATCGCCGGTAAGTCGAAGCCTGTTTACCATTCTAATGTTGTGCTACTTCTTATTTAACTTTATTGCCGATGTAAATCTGAATCTGATTTCAAACGGAAAGTTCAAGGCTTCGACGCACAATAGAATCGTAGATGTTATGTCCTAAGTTCTCAAGAAATTATTCAATTTTCATTCCAACTAACATTCTGTATCGTAATAAATCCAATCGTGTAACATTGTCTGGTCTTTCAAATAAATCACCTTTGCGTTAGCTTACAATTAGAGTTATGTTTCTTCAATTCTCCTCAGGTTTCCAAAACCCTAGCCTGTTTCGCTCGCATGGTAATTAATTTCTCCGTGCGAATGACACTCCCTTTACTTTCTTCCGAAATTCTAATTCTTCCAAAGAAATCGTACCTGCCTCAACTTACTTAAAAACTTGTACAGACACCTATTTCTAATACTTAAATCTTGGCCAGTTGTCCTCGAGTTTCTAAAAAATTAAGCCATTTTATCTTACTCGCTTTCAAATTAATCTCTCTACGTCCTTACTCTCCCCGAAAATCCAATTCTTCTAAAGAAATTACAGCAGCGTTCAGTTAAAATCGTACTTACTTCAAACGTCCCAAACCTCTTTCCACCTAAAAATTCGAGCCAGTTTCTAACTCGGTTTCAAATTAATCTTCTATCTTTCAACCTTTAATTTTCGCAGAAAAATTACGCTTACGTTATTGTAGAATCGTGTCTATCTAAAATATCCGAAGCCTCTTCGATCGCCGTGAAATTTCCAAAACCGGAACCCGTTTCCACGTCGCTTTCAAATTAATTCTATGCAAATGACACTCCCTTTTCCCGGTGAGAAATTTCAATCTGTAATCCCGTATCCGGTTGATGCGCGTGGCGTCCGCTCGGCAGCTCGTCCGCCATTCGTTTCCCGGCTTTTTACCGGGCGGAGCTCGAGAGAAAATGAAAGACGACGCGAACGCATCGGCGCTCGGCCGATCCATTAGAAATCGCGGCAAGACACGGTCGCGAGTCAGATCGCCAACCGAGTGTTTCGCCAAGATGGACGATACGCGAAATCCGCGAACTTTCACGGTAGAAGAACTGACAGAGTCAGGTAGACTTGGCGGAGGGCTGAACGGGTTGCCCGGTTAGCTTCCTCCCGCGGTGCTCAGCTGGACGCATTTGTCCTGTCAGAGTCCGAAGATATTACGCGGAAACGAGCACGTGGGCGAGGATAATGGGTTAGGGGTGTGATCGCAGCTAGATTTCTAAGCCGGAAGACGAGTCCTCGGTCGGGCGCAATCATTTTCCTTCGTTTGGTCAGGCCACTCGAGAAGTGTCAGGACGGATGAAATAGTGGCGCTCGTGCCACCATGACAGCGCCCATCTGGTCAGCCTTCAGATTCAATTTACAATGCGTTATACCTTCTCTCTCGCTCTCTTCTGTTGGCTTCTTCCCTCGCCCTTCCTCCTCGCCCTTTTCTGCCTCCTTCTTTCTCGCCATACCCTTTATTCCAACTCGCCACCTCTCTCTAGCCTCTCCGCCTTTATTCCACGGCTTTTCCGTCCCTCACCGCGGGACCCCGCCTCCTACACTTGTCTTGTAAAGCACGACTTAGAACATTGCAAAAATCCCGACACCGAGTGACCCAAGATACACCGCGCGCAGCCTGTACGGCCGTCTTCCAATGGAATTCAGGAAACCGCCGGCTCCACTCTTCCTGCTTCTTCCTCGTGCTCTTCTTGCCCTCGACTTCTTGTCTTCGACTTCTTGCCTTCGCTCGCTTCGCGCTTTCTTGCCAGTGTGTTCCAGACTTCGTGATATTCCCAGTTTCTGACTGCAGTATACAACATATCGGGATCGTGACGCGTGTACGACTATTTAATCAGAATTCGTAGGCTGCGAGGCAGAATTATCGTTGCACAGCGATGCGTATCTTTAATCGAGATTTGTTCGTCGTTACAGGAGAAAAGCTAAGCGTTAATTATCGTTAGGTATATTGAAATATTCGTAAGAGGATATCAAGTTGATTAAAATTCGTTTAGAAGTAATATCCGTGGTAGGATATTGAGTTGATAAAAATTGGTTAGTAATTAATGGCCGTGACAGGATATTGAACTGATTAGTTGGCGTAATGTCAAACGTAATGATTTCGGTATTTTTACAAATTCTGGATATTTTTTTTAATATGGTATTGCAATTTCTTTTTCTTCGTAGCATATTATATCTGTGGTGGACTAAGTAGCTGAAAAATTGTCTACGGAAATTACGAGGCGTACTTGCTTGTACGACAGTGTTCAACCTTCGATTTTACGTAAAACGTAAAGTTTCTCGGTGTATAATCAGCGAGGAATTTCCTTATAGAAGGAAATGAAACTGAAATGGTTTTCCATAATAAAACGTAAGTAGATTTATTGCAACCTGATAACGAACGGGTTTATTACAAAATAACCATTTTACAAAATGCAGAAAATATCGTTAAAATGCACAAAAGATATATTTGCTAAAAGATTAATATACAGCGTGAATAGCCATTTTAAACATGTAATAAATATTTTTAATGATCCCACTGACTATCGAAGTTCATTAATATAATGGATAATCGAATAACTTAAATACCGCCTACTCAAATACCTCCGCGATCTCTGAAAAATATATATTTGCGCTAAATATATCCTAGCTCCTATATATATTTTCTGATTTGTTTCAAACTTTCCCAATATAATCATCGTCGTAGAATCTGATTATCACGCAAGCAAAATTTCAAATTCACTCTCGTCTAACGCGCATAGTACATTCATAAAAAATGTCTACAGGTACTCGAATACTTTCGTGAACTATCGTAGCTATTTTCAAACACACTCCAACTCCTATTAAATTCGCGGCACACAAAATTTAAATTTAGCGCGGAACACGTTAACCAGCCGATTTCCTCCAAGCTTGAATTATGTATGTATCAGGAAAGAGCGCCTTCCGACACTTCTTTCGGATTCCAGTCCTTCTTTGACGCTTTCTGTTCACCTGTTCGCCCTCATCCTGCTGTTCCCTTTCTTGTTGTACGCTGTTGTCGAGACATCGCATCTCTCGTGGGCCCTCCTCGACTACTGTTTCACGGTGTTTTCCCTCGTCCAGAAGAAGTCTGAACGATCACGCGCGATTTTAACGACTTACACGGCCGGAATATATTTCCACATCATGCATCGACGTAAACGATCGTCACAAACTCCTCTCGCATTCAATATCATGACCATCTTAATATCCCATTTCTGTTTCCACGTTCGGAGAATTTTCTTCCATCTTTTTGGATAGAGCAAAAGAAGCAAACGAACCTAACGAGAAGTACCTCGTGTTTCCTTCGTGGGCGTGGATACTTTTATCGTACCATTGTTACGTCTTCTTCAATGTATATGTACCTTTTATACGTAAGTTCATCAAGTATAAGAAAAGAATGCTCTGAACCTATAACGCGTACGAATACTTTTTAGCTAATCTTTTTACTTTCGTTTTAATATATTTTGCTGTTGCAGAGAAATTCGACGATATCTGGGATACTTAAGACACATACGTGTGACACATATGGACCTAGATCTTTTTTTTTAATATAATCGATTATTTTAGCCACTGGAATTTGTTAATCTACGAGCAACGATATATTATACGCAATTATATTATACACCCAATTTCCTTATTAATGTTCTTTTATTCGAAACAATATTAATCATTTTCGTTGATAAACCAAATAAAAGTTTGATAAAGAGTTAAAGATCGTAATATGAAAGATCTGAAAAACTATAAAGCATACAGTTTGCTACATAACATTAGGGATAAAACACAAGACGTGGTCTAGATTTATTCTCGAAATGAATTGGAAAAGTCGAAGGAAGAATCGAAGGGAATACGTACGCGACCTACCTTCGATATTTAAATACAATTATTTTATGATCCATCCAGTACGACTACGACCATCATCTGCATGTTGATCAGAGTGCGGCTTTACGAATAATATAAGAGATCGTGTGGGTTTGATGGATGTACTGTAAGTGGATGCACTTTGCAATCTCAAACTTGTATTGCTTGTCCCGAGTATCATCTTGCAAGCAGTGTCTGACGACGACAGTGAAATAACGTCGTTATTTACAGCACTGATAATTAAAATAGAAAGTACGTATTTACTGTTTTAATTATCAACTACTCTGGGATCAGAGATTATTTTCCAACGTAACTATAGATCTCGTATAAAACTTCGGGAAGGCGTGGTATAACGAGATACTACGAGTCTTGTCGTAAAGAAAATATTGAATATTCATATTTAACATATTTATCGAACACTAACTCGTCACTTTCTCGAAATCCCAATCTCTTAGGCAGAATAATTTTTTCTCAAGATTTTTCTAACTTGTAACGCGTTGTCTCGTTTCTACCGGAAAATAAATCATTTAACATTATTTTAATTAACTTTTAATATCACACTTGTATCAGGTTTTACCACATGAAATGTCCCATTCCCATTTAGTTGTATTCTTCCCTATACTTTGGATCGTTTATACGTAGATCGTTTTGCAATCAAGGATTTTCTCTTTTCTACATCACTCGAATTCCTCAACTATTACGTACAACGTGTATAAACGCGTCGTCTTAAAGGTTTCGCGAAGTATAACTCATTTACAACTTGATATAAAATTCCCGGTTAAAGGAGGTGTCGATTAACATGCAACGTAGACGCCAACTAATTACCATAGAGATCTTTCTTGTTAGTTGCTGCTACAAAAAAACACCTAATGTATAAATTTGTCAAAACTATCGAAACTATCGATGCTCACAGATCTAACGACACGATCCGATACATACACCAAGAACGAAACATGTGCCGTGATTATTAAATGGCAGAATGCTCCCACAGCTACCAGAAGAAATTTCCGTAAAATCCAGAAGTTACAACCGCGCCTTTAACCCCTGCGGTTCGGTGTACGTGTGGATTCGAAGCGAGCGTCCATCGTCGGTATGCGTTATACATGTTATAATTCACCCGGAGAAGCCATAACTCACAACACGACTCTCGGCTTCTTCGGTAGACAGTCGACCATGGGCGGAGTTCGCAATGCTCTCTTCCTCCTATTTATTACGTTCGATGCACCGTGCGCGCTGCACACCGCCACTTCTTACGTGATCCGCCGCGTTTCTAACCGTAGCCATATGCTGCCGCGAATTTACTTGGAATTTACACGAAACACACGCGTTGCGCCCGAGAGCACGAATAGGAAGCACGAACTCGATATTTATCAAAGAACGCGACGCTCTCCACGCTGGAACGCGATCGCGAGTTCCTGGCCTCGTTCAACAAAGTGAGGCAAAGAGACACGTGCTCCGTTTGCTTTTCCCTCAGGTACGGCTGGTGTTTGCAGCAACGTCTTCGGAGATTAATTTCTTCTTCAACGGGCAGATTGAGAGATCGCGCCGTAGAAATAGTTCTATTTGTCAAGCTTTTTCTTATTAAGCCCGAAGGAAGAAAAAATTCATGGAGCGTTATATGGTTTTACGTATAAAGTTACTATTTCTCGAGGTACACAGGGTTTCAAACTCCGATAAAATGATACAAATTTGAATATAGAAATTAAATTTTGTAAGAAAATTAGTATGCAGCACGAGCAGACATGTTGAACGTATAATATGTGTTAAAGATGAACCTAGTGAATATTCAGGTTTATTAATCTAGCGAATAATTGGCTGCCTAAACTTGTAACTGCTAGGTAAGTATGTTTCCGTATTTGTTTGAACCTTTGCCAACATAAATGATAATCGGATTTTCTAGCAATTCTAATGAGATTTCAAAATATTTCGTACAAAACATATGATATATTCGTCAAAATTTTGTAAATATTCGAGTAACTTTGCGAGCCACTACATGTAGAACGGGTAATACGTTGACTAATATGTAGGAAATTTAAAGATGCAAAATTATACGATAAGTACATAATACATAAAAATGCATAAAATATCCGAAGCACAGTATTCGTTGTAATATTCAACGAGATGATATAAATCTTCCGTAAATTTCATTCGTTTAGTTACCTTTATGAAAGAATAAATTTGCATAAACTTCCACAGTCTAATAATATAATCTGATTGATGGAACAGCAAATCGTTTTTAGCGAATGAAATACGAATGAAAGCGAGTAGTTTGTGAAACACGAAATATATGTACTGGTAGTAGGCTATACGAATAAAGGGGTAAATATATCACATTCAAAGACGCAAAGAAACGTTATAAAAGCGTTTGAACATATTGGGTCGCCATTAGTTACTACCGAACCGTACGAATATAAGTATAATATGGGAAAAGCTGCTATCAGTTTGTTATTCAGATTGCACATATTTCTATACCAGAATCGTTCCAATCTAATTGTTTTACATTGCAAAATCTTTAGACTTTCAAAGCTAATTTTACTTGCTACGCAAAAAGCCAATACCATCTGTGTGAAAAAATACGAAAATTGTAGATACTTTTCCAAATACCAGACCTGTTGACTGCTTCAGATCTTGCAAACAGTATCTTATTATATATATTCGAGTATCTTTATAATCTAAGATTTAATAAGTTTCAATCAAACGCATCGGCACTTTTCTCTGAACGAATCTTTCCTAATCCACTGTATCCAAACAAGCAACGATAAATCTAACAACACGAAACACGAATATCGGCACTCTTATTTTCGCAATCGCCTTGCAATCTCTCTCGTTCCTCAAATAATCTCAAACAAACAACATCCGCTTCACATTTTACATCCAAATTTACGCGATAGACCTAACGACAAGACGGTTACTATCGGCGGTATCGACACTCTTATTGCCACAATCAGCCGGCAATCGCTCCCATTGCCCGGATAGTCTCGAACAACCGACCATCGCTGTTCTCGAAATGATGCCTGGCTGGTAACGAACAGTCACTTTCAGATTCTCGGCTTATATCGGCTGGAAGATGATCTAGCGGTTAACCATCGGGAACCGGGTAGAAAAAAGGTGCATAAAGCTGAAACGAGCGTGGATCTCGGAGCGAGAGCGTGCGGAACGGGTATCTGTGGTGAGGCTGGAATAGCGGCGAGTCGTATCGATCAATTACAGGCCCCGTCCTTATAAGGCAATTATTAAATCACGCGAACACGTCGTCTTACACACGCGTGTATCGGTAACAAGCGATCTCCGTGTCACTCAACCGGAGATTCGCCATGGATCGCGATATATCCCGGTCTCCACGACGTCCAGGATGTGTCGGTAGGAATATCGGACCCGGAGATCTCGAGATCGAATTCTCTCGAGCCGCGAATAAAAGAGACCCCTCGAGAGACGGCGCCAGGTTACAGACGAGTCCGAAGCAACCTCGTGCAGCCGCTCGTAGAGAGAAACAAGGAGAGAGAGGAACACGTGGTCGAGCGTAATGGATGCGAACCACGCTGTAGATTAGGCAGATTAGCCATTATGCGCGTAGCCCGGTATGCGGCTATCAGCGAAATACGATGGATTATATGGTAATTACCAGAGCGTTTTTCCACGCGGATTGCTTCATCTTCGGACGCTGATACCATTGTCTTACCAGGTCCACGAGCGTAATTTACGAGCTCGAAAAAGTGGAGCGAACAATGCGGCGACATTGTTTCGCACGAGTCGTACGCGATATCTGATGCTCGAATTATTTGTAACCAGAATTTGCTGCAGCGACGTTACTGAGTTATTGGTACTGATTGTTTAGTGACTATTTTTCTGTAATAAAGTGACAAGAGGCTTGAACATGAGTGTTATTCGGTGTTATTCTTCGTACCATTTTTTCCTATTCTTTTTATTTAAGCAATTTATATCTCCGCGTAAAGATTATCGCATTACAGCATACATTGTTCATTATAGTAAATATTGGTAGTGAATTTTGGAAAATAAATCAACACGTGCCTAAAATCGCGAGCAAAAACAATACCAACGATAAACAACTTAATTGAAAATCTTGCAAAACTTTCTAATTAATTAATATTCGTAAGAACATGCATTCTTCTAGTACAACGTATAAAAAATCTTCGTTTAGGCTAAACAAACAATCGAATCCGAAATCTTAATTCTAATCTTAATCTAACAACAATGTAATTGGAAAACATTCGATAGAAGATTCGGCACGAAATTCGGATTATTTATGCAAGTCCCTGAACTAATTTAGAATCTCTAGATAACCTGACATAGTACAAATATAATTCACAATTTATCGTTTAGTACACGCAAACGGTAGCTGTTAGCCCGATAATTAATTAAATGGGTTTGAAAATTGATGCGGCTGATTAATAAATAAACTTTGTAAAACGTGCTCGGAGAAGCACGTGATCGACTATAATGAATGCGTGATTCACCGCAGATTAGGTGGATTAGCCATTATGCGCATAATCTACGCGGCTACCAGAGAAATACGACGGATTATATGGTAATTATGCGATTTTTCCACGTGGATTACTTAATCCTCAAAGCGAATTCCGTTGTTGCTTTTAAACGTAGCCGATACATTAAAATCGAGGGTGGTAATACTGAAATATCGTTCACTGAAATTTTATGCAAATTAAATATCAGGATATTTCATTGGAAACGTAATGCGTTGTGTCGGAGGAGAAAATCGCGCGCATTTCGTTATTCTCGCTGGCAAGCACATTTATATAACGTCAGTTTGCTACAACTAATCATATCTGTGTTGATGTCAACTGTAAAGAAACCTGTTATATCTCAATACATCAATCTTTCGGTGTAATGGAGTTGTTTAAAAAAGTCGACTTTGTACGCGCACTCGATGTTCTGCGTGAAAATCGGTTTTAATGAGCGTAATTTGCAAAATGCCTCCGACAAGAAACATTTTAAAATTTCGGCACTCCGATTCTATGTAAGTGATAAACATTTGCATAACGAGCTGGTGCTATTAAGAGTTCGGTATAATATTCTAAGCGAAATATTCTACTGACATATCATATTATATTGTGTTACCTTCTAAAGTAAATGTATTTCATTCAATGCATTGCTTATCTGAATGGAACGGATCATTCTAATATTTTAAGAGCATAAAATTAAGAAACAAAGTGATTGATCGAACAAATATAGGGGTGTTTCTCAATATGCATACACTCTATCACGTGTGAAACTATCACTTATCAGCTTTTATTAAACGATACTATACGATATACTGGTTATTACTAGACTACCAATGTTGCATGCATGTGTGAAATATTTAAATGGGAACATAGGTGAATAGAATATATACGATATAAGAAAAAGTCGAAGTAATATATCGGATATGCAAAGTATTCGTAATATTACGTGTTAAACGTTGGTACTTTATTAATTAAATGAAAATTAAATTAAAATTAAAGTGTTCGGTGTATTATTTCGTAAACGAAGCTTTCTATTTACATTCCATTTTCTTCTTCAGTTATCTTCGCATTTACGCACGATTTTAAAGATGAAACTCTCCACTCGTTAGCCTAACGCGAAATTTAATTTCACAAGAAACGACGAATGATCCAGTATTCGTATCTCCATAAATAACGAAGCGTGAAATTTAAATAAACTGGAACAGTCCATATGCAGTCAGCATATCGGTGTATCAAAGAGAAACGAGACCGGAATAGGAGAAAATACCTACCCTGCATCGAAAGCTACAACTACATCCGGTGTCACAAATAGGACTCGAAGCTGCTCCTCTTGGCAGATATACCTTACCAGGAACAACTATACGCTGCGTGCATAATGCACAAGTATACCGTTTCACGCACCCACACAGCTCAGAAACGGATACGGCCAGCGTTGAGATTTCGCGCCATTAGTCCCCGAGAAACGGTGGCGTTGTCTCTTTCATGTCTATGGAGCAGCTTGTATTTGAAATTACAATTCTAGTCGTAGCCTACAGTTTCTTCGAGTTTCGTTCGATACGAACGTTGTGATTGTTGCGTGGCGGTAAGTCCACGTTCTTATACATTTACAGTCATTCTTTCAGATATTATTCGATCGATATATCCTAAATGGAGCACACGAAAAATTTAAACTTGCCCAAAGCTATTTTTAACATATTCGTTAAACGATATTAGATATTTAACTAAATCACACGTTTGAATACAATGCTTTCTGGCGTTTCGGTTTATCACATACTATGGCTCGTGTTAACGCCAGTCATATGGGATTTGAGAAAAACACGACGTTTGACTTTATATTCCGAATATTTAGGAATAAAGTATAAATGACTGTTTACAGGCAAAAATATCGAATAAAGAAATAATATTGCGGAATAGATTTTTATCGTTAAAACATTGTCAGACGCTATAAGGTATAAGGAAATGTATTACAAATACAGATCAAAAATTCTATTCATTTACAAATATATGTACATACATTATGCACCAGACTGTTTGATTGTACGATTCCATGCTTGGCTATTAATTTGCAAATTGGAAATTGTGCGAGATATTCATTTGAATTAAATCGATTGGTGTAATAAAGCAGCTGGTCTAGTCAAAGTGTCCGATCATAAAAATTCATTTTTCTTAGCAATAAACAAAATTATCTGTACTTTCTCTCTAAAGAAATATCTTTAAAGAATACTTTATTTATTACCCTTTTTCTCACAAATGGAAATCCGTGAAACGAGATTCAATTGTTGCATTCTATCGAACAGAAGTGTTCTAAACGTTCTTCGTGGGATTGCATCGTTTGAGCGTGAACGTTTGCAATTCTAGTCGCAGATTCTCATACGTGGCGATTCAAAGAATAGAGCACCGATTATGTTCTCAATGTCCTGCGGCAGTCTTGGGACAAATTCATCGGCTTCTACCGAAGGCGACCGATCGGTGATCTTTAATTCATCGGCCCCCGCGATCGTCTCACGATCGGCGTGCCCGTGTTCCCCGCCAACGATCCAGGATGATCCAGGGCAAGAATCTACATATGCTGGGAACTACCAATAATCAGCACTCTTATCGTTAAATCTTCCTCTGGCATTCTTCGTCGATCAAGTAGCTCAGTTAATGTGAATTGATCGAATCGTTCCTTGGTCATAGAACTTTCGATAGACATTGCTAACACTCCCACATTGTACGTGGTTGTCGATTGATAATTATACGCCTACAAATAACGCGTAATTATTAAATGAATTGAAAATTTATTGGCAAGTATGAGTTTGGAAGTTTACAAATTTGTGAAAAGTAAATTCGCAAAAATTCTAAATAAAACTTAGAAATTCAAAGATGCAAACGTTCTAAAATCCGAGAGTAATCTTTAAATTTTGAAAAGCCTCTGTTGCCAGATCCTTTTATAGACATCCTTAAGTCCGATTAAAAGTTTTCTATTGGGAAAAAGTATTGTAATTTGGAAGAAAGCGCTGTTTAAAGTAGGGTAAAAATTATGTTAAATATTTTCGTCTATATCATAAACATCAAGAAGCTTTGTTCTAAACAATCGTGCACTTAAGATAATTCTACGCTACTTGTCGTACTATCTGGAAATCGAATGGTAATTTTCTGCTAACTCTATAGAACATTGATTTTATAATATTTTTCGTTAATGAAGAAGCGTAGTTAATGTCGATCGTGGCTAAACTATTCCTTAACCGGATATTTAAATAATCGTTAAAAATAATTCTAGGCTATTTACCTTGTTATATGAAAATCTGAACCTGTATCATTTTATGCTAATTGAAACAAGTTGCCTTTACCAGCCACAGAACAACAACGATAATGGGATCACATTCCAGTACTATTTCGATCAGCAACAAACGTACGCCTCCTCAGAGAGGCATAGAGAGGTATGCAAAAAGATGAACGCGGTTAATTGCGCGGCTTTTTCAGATTGTACCCAACTATGCTAAGCAATTCCTAATTAATGGCCGACGACCGAACTCTCGGCATATATGGAGAACAAGAATGGAAAATAAGATAAGGAAAAATCGAGATAAAATCTGGCAATAAAGTATGTACCATTACGGATCGGTTCTCTCCATAGTTGGTTCCATTATTTTCAGCTTAACACCTAACTGTATTCAAATAGGTTTCGTTTGCAACTTTCTAGGCTCTCCTGCATAATGATTTACTAATTAAACAACATTGGTAGATTGAGAAATGATACGTTGTAAGTTATAGATCTCTAGGATTACACGATTTTACTATTTTATATCGAACAGAATAATTAGTTTGTTTATAATTGAGGGATTCGTCAAAGCGACTCGTGTTAAATTTATTGACCTTTTTATGATCTACATCTTGACTGATTCCTGATTTTATAAAATGTTCTCACGATGATCGCAACATGAGAGATTAAAATGTATTCGGCAGAAACTAACGATGCTAAAATATAATTCAAATATAATATTTTCGTGAAAAAGACAAGCACGGACAAACGTGGTTTTTATTACGAGCTGTCCAATTTGTAATATCAACGCGTAGAATTTTACCCGTTTTATTTCGAAACGTGGTGTTATAACATATATGAAAGAATTTGTACCTCGTGGTAACTTGTAAAATTTTGTTCCTAATTATGCAAAATATTAGCCTAACTATAAAAGATAATTCTATTCACCTAAAGCATCCACACACCTCTTCGGTAGAGATAGTTGAACACACGATTCGGTATCGAATAAAAAGACACGAATAATGAATTTCCTAAGTCGGCGAGATTCGTGACACGAAGAGAAAATGAAGCTCGTAACGCAACTTCCGTTTGATAGGCATCGGTCTTCTGTTCGATAACAGGCGCTCCCCCGTTTAATTTAAAGCTTCGAGAAGCAGCGTTGACGATGCCCAGATTAAACAGCTTGTAAATGAAAAGGTGTGAGAAAGTCCAAGCTGCGTCTTGCCTAATCGGGTTGGAATCAATTTAAAAACTCGTTTCAGTTCGCCTGGCGCCAATTACCCGCCATTTTGCATAATCTTCGTCGGTCGTGGAACGTGACAAATAATGTTCTGCCCGCGTACGGAGAAAACACACGATCCCCACCCGTTGGCGTAACTGGCACGTTAATTAGTCTTGATTGCTTTTTGCTGAGACACATCGGTATCTCCGATATTCCATTTGTAATATTTCATTTTCCTTCTTTTTTTAATCCCATTTCCTTTTCACGTATCACTTTAATGCATATGTACATATAGAGAGAATAGGTCGTCGAACTCGGCTCCACTTTTTGCTTTACATTCCATCAAGCGGTCGATCATAGTACTTCAACCCTCTGTGCAACGCCTGCAATATCGGTCGTTCGATCTATCGAGCCGTCTCGATCGAATTTCTATGTCGCTAAACGATGCAATTAGAAAGGACAACACCGCGAGATACTTCAAAAGGATACTCGTTATGAAACGTTAATGTACTGCCTCGACTTCGGTACTTCGAAAGGTAATTAGGTAATTGATTCGTTAACACGCTGCCTAAGAAGAATGCTGCTTCGAATTATGGTTAGTTCGTCGCGCTTCATAGGCTGAATGGTGAAATATCAATTAGACGGTATTGGAATACGGTGTTTTTAAAAGGAACAGCTACAGCGTTGTATCGTTCGGTGATAACAATTATTTGAACTTTATACGGAAAATTGTATTTCAATATTAATCCCATGCAATTTACATATCTTGAATTATCTTCTTACAATATATCCGTAAAACTATAAATGCGAAGCTATACAAACGTAAGACATCTTAATATCGCTACTTCGTTGAAATTCATCTTAAAATGATTAAGTGGAAGTGTTGAGACGACGAGGATGTACATGCAATTTCCATAAAATCTGTTTTAATATTGCCTCTTCCCAGAGAAATCTATTCCAACTATAAATGACAACTTAAAATGACTAAAAGGAAGAAGTATCTTTGTATATTAAGAAGGACAGTCTGATTTCTTTGTTAATTTCTATAAAATCTTTCATGACTTTGCTACTTCATAAAAGAATCCATTTGAACCCTACCTTAATATCATTAGGACGAAGAATCCTCTGAATTTTATAGTAGGAATATTGCTACGGTTCATATAATATTTAAAGCGTACGAGCTTAGTCAAACGTCTAATACGAGGTTTACTCATTCAATTGCACGCGGTTTGGCCACCAACAACGTTAAGAGCCAAGCACTGGCGCCATTAAGTCGCTATAGAAGAAAAACACCTAGAAACGCGTTGCACTCTTGAAATTCCGTTGAATTTCTAAGAAAAAACGATTGGATACGCGCGTCAACGTTTAATTCACGCTCGTGCGTAACCGTGTGCAACTGCACAGAATCAGAAGCAGCACACGGCTGCAGTGACTGTCAATCACCTATCAAGGTAGACGTGGAATTAACAGTAGTGGACATGAAACGAGCACCGTTAGAGGTACACAGTCAACTGTCGATCTCTATGAAATGAATGAGCATACGTATCTCTGTATTAAAACAGCAGAAAGTACCAAGTTGATTATTGAAAAAGCACGTTTGTATAAAATCGCTACACTTGTAATTACATTGTACTGATTAAGATATTTCAACGCGATTATTTCCAATCGTCTAGAAGACTTTGAAAATCTACTCTTTACAGACTCTTTGAATTTCTGGATTTTTGGAAGTTTTAAAATAATAAATACCATAAATTTTCATATCGAATTAAATGCGACAAAGAGAAATTTCCTTCTTGTAAAAATATTTGCCTATTTGTTGAAAAATTCATTAAAGATTTTGCATTTGATTTTCTAATAAAAAATACGATTAAATATTACGATAAATAAGATAGAATCTCCCGTTAATCGACGAGAATTATTTCTTAGAAACAGAAAATAAATATAATATATCGATACCGTTTTAAAAAGGAAGAAAGTTAAAATGAGCTGAAAAACATATTTCAGATATCTACCACGTATTATCACCGTTTCAGAGGGAGCCATTATATCGCGACATGTGAATTTTTTCGCCATCATCTTATTACAAACGCATTATCATACCGCTCAAAACCGTGAATTAGTCTTCGTCAAGGGAAAAAATTGATTTCGTTGTACTTTGGGATTATGTTTTCGGTATATAATCAACTAATTGAAATCGATCGCTCCGCTTCTCGTGTGATAAACCAAACAGGAAGCAGCCACGTAAGCAGACTTTAGACACGGCGCCAGGCGCGTCCTCTTCTTTCCTTTCAATCAGAAGCATCTTATTATTTTTCGATCGTTACCCCTTTACGACCGGTTTTCGCAAGGGAAAAATAACATGTCCCGATGTCGAAATCATGCTCCGTATGTGATATACGTACTACGAAACGAGAAATCAATTTTCGAAGGGTGAATTTTACACGTCCTCAGATTATGGTGATTAAGTTTTACACGCTGGCAATGTGAAAAAAAATTATAACTTAACACGTACTTTACGCGTTCTTTACGTATACTTTGCGTGTACTTCAGATGTACGTCACGTGCAGTTCATGTATATTAAAGAAACAAGCTGCTATAAATTATTCTGAGAAAAATATAACTGAAATTAAGGAAATATAATATTAACGGGATCGGTAATTTCGCACATATGCATCGAATCATATACCGACCTAAAAATTTTTCTAAATAAAGAGTTCATTTTGTATAAGTATACTTTTGTATTCTATTGAACCATCTATACAAATATTTCATGTAACATTACATATTATCGCACGTTATCCCCGACCTATATTAACTTTGAAACTCAAAGATACGAACATTAACATTAATTTGAAAAACTCTGACAAGAAAAATATTAAATTTATCTTCCGCAGTTGCAATCATAACTTGAAGTACGCATTAGAAAGTACGCATTAGGTAGTAATTTGAAGTACGTATTATTTTTCAAAATTACTCTCTATTAATTATTTTATTCTATAAGAATCATTCGAATTTTATAATCATAAAAATACTTCACGGTAAAAACATACCAAGTCTTACTGCGCAATCTCTCTCGAATATGAAGTGAAAATGTTTTTCTTCAAACTACCAACAAACCGGTATGTACCATTTACGTAATGTACAAATACCGTAAGAAATATTAAATACTAGCATCCTCGAACAATAGACACTTAACAAATGAAACATTTCAATTCTGAGCAACTTTATTACTCGCTTTTCATTTTGCTTTCATCAACAACACGAACTTTATCGATAATCCGCCGAGCAAGACGATTACCGTGTTGCTCATTTTCTCGCGTAAATTCCATTTTGACGATGGCGTCAGCGCGTGAAACGACTCGTAACTCGGAATAAATCGCTGGATAATAGAACCGAAACGTCTTTCCTCGGAAAGTACAGGCGGGAACGCGACATAGAAAGGAGGAAAAATGTGACGAGACATTGCGTAGGCCATTGTGGGCCGAGGACAAGAATTCCTCCAGTCGATCCTCTCGCGTAAAAATCCGTTTCAATGGCAACGAAAGCGATAAGCTATTGGCGATCACACCTCCGGGAAGTACTTTTCAGATTGTTCCTCGAACGTCTTTCTTCAGTTGGTACGATAATCACAGTGTCTCGACTCCGAGACATTACCAAACGAGTTGCATAAAACATACGTTTATTTAACGTTGAATTCCTATTACTTGAACTGGTGGAGCTTTTTAACGAATGATATGGCTTGTAACTATCGTGTCTGTTTATAATGTGATACTTGGTGATAATTGCGATTTCTCTATTCTCTTATAGGTATACGTTACTGTTCCATAGATTACTTAGAATATTTTTCGTGAAATGTTTTTCAATTATTCGAATTCTTTGTATTTCTGAATCAATTTAGAATTAAATTTATTTAAGTTTTTGTATTGCAATATTATTATTTCTAAACGTTACTTTTATAAAATTCTTGAATAATACTTATCCGTATAATATGTATCGTCATAAATTATACTAATATCTTCTTTCACTAAATATCTCTTCGTAAAAATTTTTTAATTTTTCTTACTTTCTTATAGTGGCCTCGTCTTATCTTCATAAACATTCTTCGCCTAACTAGAGTTTCAAATGAAACTTGTTCCATTTTCAGTAATAGAATGTTCCTAACGATATTTAGAAGAAAAATTCACGTTAAGAAGTGATAACTATGTTTAAGCGAAACGATGCCGCAGACAATGCTTCGATAACATCTGACTTCAAGCACAGGCCGAGTTGTAAGATTCGATATCGGAGGGAGTCGACTGAAACATAAGCAGGAAAGGACGAGAAAACATATTCTCTGATGGGAACAATACCGCAGAGATAGAAGACAGGCCGCGTTGTGTAGCTTAGTTTATTGCATAGACAACGTTCCAACTTGGATTTGAAAGCCCCGGGAAATTTAAAATAGAGCGAAGCACGCGAACAATAGCGTCCCGAGAATTTCTATAATTCCAATGGTACGCATCAAACTGCTTTATATCATATGGTTCGAGGAAAATTGCGAAGAACTATAATATGGCGTGAAAGTAGATTGAAATGTTAGATGCAGGAATTCATACGCGGAAATTGTTTACTCAATGGCATTCCTGATTTCCAAAGAGAATAGAAATATCCTTGCATTCGAGGTGAGATAAGAATTATTGTAATAAATGTTTCAAGTCGGAATAGTTAAAACCGATTGATACATTTACGGAATTTCGAAATACTTTTTCTTCCTGTTCTAGCCAAATGTGATAAATTTTTAACAGTGTTACGCGAAAAAGTGATTCCTTACTCTCAATTGCAATTATTTTTGATATCAAATGAATTTACTATGGAGGATTAAAATCGTTATAAAGTTCAAAGAAGTAACATCTTCTGACCTATGTCTTGTATCTTATTCTTGGTCATTGTAAGAACGGAAGCTTAAGTCAAATTCTAAAATTATATCTATTTTCATACCTCTCCTTGAATCATTTATTTCCTAGTCATTTCTCTCTAGCAAGATCGCTACCAAACGAAAATCAATCAGATTTCTCACCTCGAACAAATTTAAGTGAAATCAAACTCGAGCAAATTATGTTTGAGGTAAAGATAAAAAGTCACGATTTGAAATATCGAAACATTTCAACTACTACTACTTCTACTTTAGCGTCTGTAGGAGACACTGCGAAGAAATTTATACTTTTGACGTAATTTTTGTAAGAATCGGAAGCTATTTGTGGAGATCGTTCCAAGAAACATTTATACAAATAGTAAACACCAAATAAGATAAGAGATTGTTTCATGTGATAGTTAAATAATCCGAAGAAAAATCTTGATCAAGTAAATTAACGCATAATTACTTCCACATAACATTCACAGTCAAATAGGATGATGTATCATTTAAGCAACTATTTTTCACCAACGTGTGATCTTATTCAAATAATTGGCAAGCAAGCCGAGTGAAACTTGATTCATAGTTGAGTAAAAGGTATACCACCAGATTCGTTATCTTAGCAGACACTCGAAAATCGTATGACGACGTGATGGAAAAATATTCGCGAAAACGTGGCAAGGTGGGGTGAAAACAATGCGGCCAAGAGATAGGGGGCAGGCTAGGGCAGCTTGGTTTATTGCGCGTATTTGTATTCAATATTAGCATCCACGTGGGCAGAGACACAATAGCCGTGGTCTTATCCAGTCGTGTCCCATAGCGTGTTTCCCTTCCGTGGTCTTCCTGGCTCGGTCGCACCGTGTCCCAGATCGTTCGACCGGGGACAAGAGAAGCTCGAAATGGTATCACAGGAAATTACGCACTGCATCGCCGCGTAAAACTGACCCGCGTCTCCTTATCTATCGTGGAAACGTTGAAACGTGGGCGCGAGACTCTTCCTGCACCTAACCCAGCAGAAGACGAAGCGAACCCAAGTGGACAGGAGATCTCGAAGAAGAATGCTACCGTTTTATACCGTTTGCGCCCACCACGGCCTGCCATTGATCGAACAAGCGTAACTGTATCGCAGACATTCCGAGTACAGCGTGGATTGGCCAACAGGGCACCGTTACCTTTTAATTTCCCCGACAGACAATGCAATTCCCTCCTATCTGGTGCGATTTATTACCTTCACGGTGGTTCATTGTACTTCGTTGTTTTCGCTTGTAAAACGTTAGACAGGAAAAAAGAAGTACGTACTTCGTGGATGTTCCTTTTACGGTGAAACTGTATGTATTGGATTTAAATCGGTGCAAAAATATATTGATAGATGGATAGAAGGATGGGGAAATGTTTTCTACGGTATGGGAAGATTTGGAAAGCTTATTTAGAGAAAATGAAGTAAATAAATCGATATGTGGCACACTATAAAAATTGGGGAGACAACGTATCTGAACGATAGACACGTTATAATCGCATGATTCATAAGAACCGAGTATCAACTCACCGTGAACAAATTTTCATTGCCAGACTCGAAGGAACTTATTGTCGGGTTTAAGTTTCTTTGGCTATTTAGATTCCCATTACATTACCACTAATTTATAACACTGTTTTCGTTTCTAATTGATTACTAGAAAAATTTAATAGGACAGATCAAGCAGAATCGTCAAAAGAGTCAAACCGATTCATCTCTATTTTTAATCCTAACCAATCGTTTAAGGAGAAATAAACGTCCGAAGCATGTATAATACTTCGCGATCGATTTGTGAAAATTATACGCACGAAGAATTCATATAACATATTTGGATAGCGAATTCTTAGGATTAAGCTTCGCAAAGAAAGGTAATTAATATCTAAAAACAAGTTACCACAAGTACAATACAATTTCTGCATAATTATAGAATATCACGAAATAATTAGATATATAAACATGGGATAAATCTTTCGGTTGAATGTAAATATATGTCGAATTATTATACATGCGTAATATTCTTTAATAATATTTCTAATGACGGTAACAAGTGAGGTTAATTGGAGCATGTAATACTTTAACGAAGATACTATCGCAAATATTTGTAACTTCCACTACATCAAGTTATATCTGTAAAAGCGGTACAAACTTTTTTCGCTTAATAGATATGTTAACATAGTTTTTGCACCAAGTAATAACGTAAAATATTTAATCTCTTCATTAAGGATGCTTCACAATTTTAACGAACAAAAAGTTTAGATCCCAAATAAAACGGTAGGTTTTAATATTGCAAACATTACGAATACTTTACCAACGGAAACAGCAGTCGCCGAGTAAATTGAACGATAGTCCTTAGAAATCTGACGATTCCACAACTTCGTGCATAAAGTGTAATTGCTCATTACCGTGTTTACATGTGTATGACTGAATAACAAGTGCCGTGTTCGAGATCCGATAATGAGATCCAATAATCAAGTAGTCTACATAATTATCAGCTTTTTTCCACTTTATTTCTCCATCCTACTACCTGGAAGTTGTAAGTTATCGAGTTATCACGTATACACTTCTTTTATTCATTACTAAGCTGCAGAGTTTTATACAAATTTATATTGTTTTGAACAAATTAAGAAAATTAAAGACTCAATCAAAGATCCGGTTTATTTATTAAAAATTGTAATGAATAATTTTTTCTGTATTTTAGGCATATATTTTTGTATATTAAGTTACTTAATTAATCTGTTCGTCTTTCGATGTTTGATAAATTTTACAAAATTTTGGGGAGCAGTATAAGGGTTGTTATTATATCAATTGTACATAAGTAATATGGATAAATGTTGCTTGTAAATGGATTTAGTGACAACAATTGAGAGCAAACGAACATTATGATAATTTAGTAAAAAAATACGGCACAAATTGTCACAGTTTCGTTCGATCTTTCAGATCATCGCAATATTTACGGCACTAAAGATAATGGAATGTTAATTACTTCGATCTTCCATTCGGAAAACTTTTTTTACTAGTCGTTAAATAATTTAGCGAATATAAAAATGCACATGCGTAGAAATTTTTCTATAGAAGAACAAGAGCATTGAAGTGATCAGATAAATAAATTACGTAATCCATCCGCAAAGTATAATAGAACAAAATTATCCTTTAGAATAAAATACAACAAAGTTATACAATTTAATATGAACTCAACGCGTCTCTTCATCTTCAAATTTCGCATCGATGCATCAAAATCTACCGTCGATTCATTACGAATATCAAGCAATAGCGCAAAAACAGCAAGAAGAACAACTTCGTGATACCGAAACCTTTCACGACAAAATTATTCCGTGACATATAAGGTAGGTATGTATATATTGCAGAGAATTAAAAATTCCATGGTGTAGCATGGGCCAGTGTACGACCAAATTTAGGCTTTCCAAGTTCTTGTACATTCGAAATTTCTTGTGAAATCCCGGTATAATCAAGCCCTCGATTCTCGTGTACCAGTTAACGATCGTATTCCGGACCACCATCGAGTTCCCATCGTTCGAGTTCTTTTTCGCAAATACGGTAGTCCATGGGGGTTTCTCTGTCGAGAAATTAGCCACAGCTAATTAGGAATTAACGAGCTCTTCAGTCTCGCTGTGCACGGCAAAGAAACGAAAGCAAAACGACGAATTACAAAGGATAATAGAGAATGAAATACGAATTGAAGTGGGTTATCAGCTGCGTACATGTGTACAATGAACCTATGCCGATTATACGTACTTCCGTTAGCTCATGCCATATTTGTTTACGTCGATTCTACCGGAGATCGCTATCGCTGCAGCAAAAGAAGCTACGTAGTCGGTATTAAAATTCCATCCTAAGTAGTCGTGCTCTGGAAAAGTTTCAGAAAAAGTCTGTATAAATGCGCTGCTCGAATCTTGATTAGCGGTTCAAAGCAAAAAAAGCAACGCTTTTTATACCACTAACTGTTCAATTAACGACGCAATGCTGTCTGGTAACTTGTCAAATGCAGTTATCGAAACGATGAGTCCAAGTACCAACGACGGGACCATCCGATTCGTTGAACGAAGAAAACAAGTAAAAAATGACACGAAGAAAAGATTGCCGCTGACGTTTAATATCGGAGTGACCAGCTGGTATTCCAAGTATTTCTTACGTTCTTCGTTGTCCTATCACTGCGTGTCCATTTGTCCTGTATCCTTGTATCCTATCACCGTTGCGTATCATCGTCGTACATCATCGTTGCGTATCGTCGTATATTGCGTGCATGCGTATCATTTCCTTGATGTGACGACAAAAAACCGACAATGAGTTTTCGGACCCATTACGTATGCGTATCCTGTATAATTCGTAAGCGTATAAAACGTATCGTATCGCTGTTACACATCAACGCGGATGTTCAAGCGTTGCACCGTTTTCTTCTTTTGTTTGGTTAGCAAAATGTGATCCAAAGATACAGACCGAACCGATCGGTTACTTGTCGGTTTCTCGTTTTTCGTCGCCACGTCAAAAGCCGTACACGTACAGAAAAGCGATGTCGTAAAGCGGTTACGGAAAAGAGACAAAAAAAAAAAAAAAAACGGATTGCTCTTCTGCATGTTCACGGCCGAAGGTTGACGCGATATTCGTTTGAGCCAATATCGACCGAATAGTGTTGTACGCGTTCGTTTGCTACGGAAAAGAGATCACTTCGACGCTATTTATTTGTACGTTTATACGCGATCAGCGCGGTGAGAGCAACCGAGGAGGAAACTATCGCATTGATAGATACGTATCGTAAATGGCTGGCATTCTTGGAACTTGAAACCCAAGTAACGTAAATTATTAATGATAGAATAAGGAAAGAAGATGCATGGCAGGAAATGGCAAAGAAAGCAAAAGGAACTATCGAACAGTGCAAAAAATAATGAGATATTCCAACCGGCACTGAGAAGAGAAGATGAAGATAAAGGAAAGTACTGGAATGGGAGAAGGTAAGTCATTTCGATTAAGTACGATAATTTTAGGTTCATTCCTGCTTTTATTTCTAGGGACAGACGAGATATATAGAAGTTCCTGATTCGCCTTTAAAAGCCTACGATTTCTATCATACAAAAATAATCTACAAAAAATACATTGAGTAGAGTAAGTTAAAAAATAAGAATGATACTTAAGTAAAGTTACGCTTCTTGTTGGCTATATTATATAACCATTGCAATTTGTTTTCGTTATACATAGCTGTGTTATATGTTTGATACAGATATATTTACCATACTATTTTCTATAGATAGTCTCCTTGTCATTCTAGTTTTCCTTCCCTCGAAAAATAATCAGCCAGTTCTTCCCTTATATTTAACAATGTAGATCTTGTTCGACATGCAATTCTTAAGGGAAATAGCGAATCTATTTATTCGTTATTTGTCCCTCTCCAACTCTCATTTGTTACAATACCTGCTTCTTCAGAATCAAACCTCCCTTGTGAAGCGTACAGTGCGGTCGAATTGGATCCTCGTCGCAAGAAATTGTGTGACAGAGCAACCGTTAGTCGATAATTCATGTTTTTTCTAGTTGAATAACGGAGATTTTCTCAGCACGCGGAAGGTCGACGAGGTTCTGCCAAAAATATTTGCAACTACCCTTCGGGCTCTACAAAACTTTCAGTTAAAAGTCCTTTGCGTGGATCCTTTAATACAGGAATCTGGAGAGAGTTTCATAAGGTTTTCAGACGAGGATAAAAAAATTGCAATTCCTTTTCTCCTCCGCTTAAAACAATAGACCGAGGTAGATTCCAGCGGTTCTCTTTCATTAGTGTATGCAACTCGGTATCTGCAAATACCCTTCTTCCTTGAGAGAAACTTTTCCTTGACAACTCACGTCCAAAAACATGAAGGTGCAATTAGCATCAACTTTAGAAAAAAGTACAATGATAAAAGACCCTTTGTACTTTATGTACTCGCTGCCGCTTTTCACGGAATGCTGCGGAGTACCGCGTTTACCACCGCAAGCACCGATATACAGTGGAAAGTTCCACGTAGCGTCAAAATCTCTAGCTACTTTTAGCCATTTTTCTGCTTCTCTTGTTTTAATTAGAGTTTTATGTCGCAGTAACTACAAGGTTATTGGCGACAACTTAAGATTAACTATGTAAGTACTATAATAATCTGTCGATTAATTTGGATTCTTTTATGAACTTCTGGTCCCGAATCTTCTCATTTTCTACGTTTCTACACGTTTTTGAATTTTTAACAATACATACGAAGTGACGACAAATGAAAAAGTCGAAAGGCCATCAGAAACTACGATAGAAAATGCAGAGATAAATTTCCCCAAATTTACCAACGTTAACGTTAACGTCAACGTCAGTGGCGAAAGAGAGAAAAACAACGGATAATCGACGCTTTGAAAATAGAACTTTCGAAATATCGATAAACTCCGGCAACATCATGCAAGATCAGAGTTTCCATTTTGGAAATTTAATAGCATGAAAATAGCGTATTTACGATGACCACGTACGCTGTGCTATTCGGAATGACATTTCAAACACATTTTTAAGAGCGAACAGAGGCTACTACAGAAACATTAATTATACATTCCACCCTAGTCCAGGCTACCATCCAACCGAACTTTTCTCCTGAATATTTCACCTCTCAAAGCCATCGCGCTTACGCATCAAAAACTCCTTCGCCCTAAATACAACCTTCCAATGGACAGATCTTTGAAGATTATAATATTCACGATTTGTCTTAAATGTTTCTCTCAAAATATATGTGTGTATATATAATTATAAAATATATCAACATATTGTAATAATATACAGTTAAAGATTTTTATTAAGTTATAATGTTAAACGTTAAATCAAAATAAAATATACTGTATTTAATTGAATATGATTCTTCGATACTTCTCACACAATGGTATCACACACTTCTGGGACAACTTTGCATATTGACCGTTTGGAAATTTTAAAAAGATATTGAAGACTGATATATGAATCTCTGGTAATCAAAAAACGTAACGCCACTCTTTGTCAATGTTTCCTGAATGAGTATTCCGTTTCGTAGTACATTTCTTTTTAATATTTTCGTATCGATTAACTATAACGAAGACTCGAGATCATTAGGATGAATTCAGTTCGGCCAATAAACTATATCCACTGTATATATCTCTACTTTTATGTATTAGGTTGTCCGAAAAGTTTCTTTCGTTTCATAAGGTGATAATAGATGAACAACAATTTCTGTTTTATATTATTTTATTGAATTAGGTGTGATCCATTTCGTTATATTTCTATTATTATGTTCGTGCATAATTCAATAAACTAATATGAAACAAACAACATTGTGCGTCTATTATTTCCTTATAAAACGAAAGAAACAATTCGGACAACCTAATATTTGAAACATTCACCAACGAGATGACTTCCTTTTCCTTTTCTTTTTCTTCGGGAGCAGTCTTCAGAGTGCGATGTATAAAAACGTAGAAGGCTGTTGCTGACTCAAGAGGTGAAAACATTGCAGTCAGAGGAGAAACCCTATTTCTGCAACCCTATTTCTCATGACAGATCGTATCCTCAGGTTTTATACGAAATACGGATACGCACGCAACGATGATACGCAACGATGACACGCTACTATGACACGTCACGATGACACGTTACGATGACACGCAACGGTGATACGATACGTGGATACGCACCTTACCAGGTTGCACGATATCCGCAGCATGTAATCAAATACCGGATGAGCTCTTAAGAAAGGGTAACCGCATGTCGCGTCGGATCGTTGAAACGTCGCGCAGCGTCGATCGACTGCAGTCGGCCGACGAATCTGGTGAATTGCGGCACGACCAACCGTTTCGTTCTCGCTCTTTCCCATTTGAAAGATTCTTCTGTCTTTGTGTCGCTCAACGTGACACAGTTCGGCTTACAGATTGCCAAACTGACAGGCGACAAGCTCCTGCGGTCGTCGTCTTCGGTTCCAAATCGACTGGACGCTAGTTTCGTGGAATTTTTCAACGTTATCGCGGAGAACAGGACGACAGGATCTTCTGAACGTCTTCATGCCAAGAATAAGTAATGTATCAATCGTGAATGTTGGTTGTCGTTAACACTTTCGATATTCGTTCCGAGATTATAGAATCTCGTTATTGGATATTGATTTTATTAGAATTAGAATTATCATTTACAATTTGTGACACTCTTTCTATCATTGCGTTGCTATCTTCTATTGGTTCCTTAAATTTCAATAGCGGTAATAAAGATGTCTTTTTTATTTTTCTTATCTACAGCATCGTCAGTGTGAAAATACTCGATTCGTTCAAACATAATCGCATACTTTCTATCATTCATCTTATATATTTTTCTAGGCATATTTTTATTATTGGACAAAATATTTACAGATGTAGGAAAGCAAGATTGCATACTTACATGTAATAATCTATATCTTTAATAATCGTCTGATTTCGGTTTATGAGGTTTCAAAGAACGAAGCATCATACCTAACGTGTGAGATGTATTATATATTATAACAGTATTAGTATTGATATAACAGTGTAAGTATTATCATAAACGATGTATTATACAAATACTATAGAATCAGATACGTAAAATCGTATACAAGTTCAATTAAGAAAGAAAGATGAAATAACTTATACGCGAAATAAAACTGAACCAATATCGGTGTAGTTATATGCATCTTGTTCCATAGGAAAACCTTTAAGCGGCGAATATTTTCCCGCATAAACACCAAAGGAAAATACATAAATACTCTACGTATGTACATAAAAATAAAAAGATGCGTTTACCTATTTACGACAAATAAACATAACGAATTTCGTGCTTTTTTCCGATACAACGCAAACTTATTCAAACGGTATTCGTAACGCAAGGAAGTAAGCGAATCGACGCTAACTTTTCATACCGAGTTACATCGTCCAATACGTACAAGAGTCGTACGACTTGACGTGTAATTAACTAGAAATCATTCTACGGCTCGGTAGCAACGAAGCAGAAACGCTCGTGACAGTGAACCGTGTCGCGGTGGCATCTAAGAGCGTAACACGCTTTGCCAGGTAATAATTAAAAATCCGACCGAACGACCTTACCGGAGCGGGGAGGAGGCGAAAAAGCAAAGAAGCGTGTCTTCTTTAACGTGCTAGGCCGGCGCAAATGATCTACCACGGAGAAAATTAATCCCAAGCCCTCGCCGGTTATTACGTTTTACGATGTATCGCGGTTTATTTAGACGTTTGATCAGCAAATTTACTACGCCGTTTCGCGAAGCCACGGTTCGCGTAACAAGCTGCTATTAACGTGGACGGCATCGGTGACTGTAAAAGCAATTCCGAGGTGCGCCACGCAGAAAGAATTCGACTACCCGTCACGCTCGAATCGTGTCGAATCGCGACTGCCGATTACGCGATACGCGCGTAAACGCCGGATATTGAACTTGTAATTGAGAATACCGAAGAAGGAGGGATTTTATTTTCTCCTGCTTCTTTTTTTTTTTCTTGCTTTCTCTACAGTTGTGTTGAGTTAGTTACACTGATCTTATTCATGTTTTCACGGATTTGGACCACTACATAGATATAAATATACATAGATGGAGAGAAATTTTTGTAAACTTCATAAGAGAGTCAATTTTATTGAAATAAAACGTTGCAAAAGTTCATTTTAATGTTAATGGCTTTTACAATTTGTCAAGATTTCTGTCGTTTGATTATTTCGATATAAACGTGTTATTATATATTATTATACGATGCTTCATATTTAGAAACAAAGATATTCTTTCTATTCCAATTATTTTTCGAATAGCCTAAAATTTTCTTTAGTATCGCAACCTATCTTTATTTCCTATGTATTCCATGCTTATTATCAGTTTCATTATCACGATCACGTTATCGCATAAGTGGTAACTTTGAAAATGAAACAAGAAAGTAGTTACATTTGAAAATTATAAGAAATTATAAAATTTCGTTTTAGTTCAGTACCATTTTATGTATAGTTTTTTTTTTTTTGTAAAAATTTTCTTAAACGTTTCGTTAGAAATATATCACAAAATTCTAGCGTAAACATGTTTATTGAAACTTTTATAAAAACGATATACTAAAACTTGCTCTAAACAGGATTCATTAAAACTCTAAGAAGAATTGATTAAATCTTCTTTTACGGATGTAATGATAGCTTTTAATAAAATCAACAGCGTCGTTCTAGAAAGACGTATTTTAACGACCACTATAAAGGAAATGGAGCAAAAAATCTTGCACGCTTTTAATATCATTTTTACGCTCTTGACTTTTATTTACACTCGATGTAATATATCACCTGGAAAACATAGCGGAGATCCGTTTAGAGACTCGCTATAAAACACAGAAAAACAATTTGAAACGTCGGCAATTGACGTCGCGAGACTCGCACGCGTTATTATTACATGAACTTTACTGTCATAATGAATCAACAACGAGGAAAACCGGCGAATTACCGTTTGTTGCTCCACCCTCAGCCTCGAAACCTATTAAAAGTATTCTCGAGGTTATCTATTGTGAGGAGATCATTAGTTACGTAAAACTACGAACAGATTTCTACAGACGGTTTCTGACTCAGGAATTGAGAAAAGTTTCCATTCAGTCACTTATGATTGTATAAATATGATTTATTCCTTATTCATACACATTTCACATTTTCCTTACACGACTATGTATAATGGCGTATGAAAAGCATAGAATGAAATTGAAAAATCACAATTATGTTTCTGGTTTACGATTACCGCTTGCAAGTTTCCAACTCGTTTCCTCATTCTATCTTGGACTAAATTGATTCGCTCGATTTTATCCCGCGAATTTTGTTTTCTCCTTTCTATGTTGAAAAATGACGAGGCTGGAATGTTGAAATTTCTATCGAAATTCTTGTGAATTAAAGTTTTATCGTGATTATTATACGACGAGAATTGTTAGAGTAATCGATCAAGCGAAAAGTATCCAATAGATATCAATGTTAATATAACGACGATTCTAAAACATTTAAAACATGAAATTCGAAATAAATAAACAATCGATAATGTCGATATACAATGCGTTTATACGAATTTGTCTTCTGTATCGCGGAAGTGAATCGAACTTCTTTGCTTTCGTATGCCGTGTTTCTTCTCACACAGTTTAATGGCTCACGAACAACAGTTTCGCGTGTGTCGCATACTTTCGCGTGGCGAACAATGCTGCAGTAACTTCTAATTTAATGTGTCATCGTTCATTACACACCAAGTGTACCTAGCAGTTGCTTGCTTGCAAACATGTGTTACGCGATCAAGCGTGTTCGCGTCGAATAAGAGGTGGCTAAATAGCCACTTTTTACAAGATTTAGAAAAAATCCAACACTTTCCCCGAAGCTTCGACACCACGTTGTATTAAAAACTAACTAATGTCTATTTCGTAATCTTTGAATTCGACTAACGACAAATTACGATAAAATAATTCTGTTATTGCGATGATTATATTCGTAAAGTTTAACAAAATTCTAAAAATATATATAGAGGTTAAAAAATAATTAGTGCAACTATATACATATTTCGTAGAAATCACAAAATATCCATTGTATTAATAAATCCGAATATTCAATGGGACAGTATTTAACAATTATACGTTTAAGATGACTATTTATGCTGTATACTAATTTTCTACTAAATATACTGCGTTTGCGATAAATGTCTTATAATTTCTATATACGCTTTCAGATTGGCTTCAAACTTTACAAACATTACAATCGCAACAGCCGTATCTCATTACAGTGCCAATAAAATTCCAAAATATTTCACGCAATACGTACGATATGGACATCAATTTTCCAGGGAAAGTGTCCAAACACCTCGCAAAGTGTAAACGCGAAGAATAAACGAGAAGACTGATAGAATTAATTTTTGATGTAATCGAATGTATTCGATGGAAAATGAGCCAATGGTGGAGATTAGAAAAAAAAGAACCTGTCCGCGTAACAGCTAAAATAAGTCATCCCTGTTCGGTCGATATCCTTTTCCCGTCTGAAACTCGTATAACGATCTCACATTACAGAAGAAAACCCGATGGAAGACGGTTGGTTGATTTCACGCTGGCGGCGGATCCTTTCATGGGTTCCCGCGAAAAATAACTTTACTCCCAGGGGTATGAAAAGAAGACGTGCAAAGTATCGCGACGAGTATAATCAGCGCGCGACTTCTTCCTTTGATATTTATCGTGTTCCACTGGGACAACGACAGCTGGAAACGCGTTTGCACTTCTGTTTTGTAAGCGTAACTCGTTTATTAGCTGTAGCTGCAACTCGTTCAATTCTGTTCGTTTTTCTAGCAAAAAAACGACTGCCGAACAGGCGTGAAAACGCGCGTGAAAGATACAACCTACCATTGGTATTCGATTCGTGAGACTGTAGACTTCGTTTATGTAGAATTCTTTGTATTAAGAATTTTATTCGCTTGATAAAGCTACAATGAACTTTTGCAACATAGACAGAGCAGTAAATGATAGAATTGATAAAATCTAGATTGATAAATAGATTGTAATGTTGCGTTTGTCGAATATTACGTTCCAATTGACTCCAATGAAATATAAAACATGGAAGAAGAAGCGATACAAAAATAAAATCGATTTGGTCGTAATTTATATAGAGTATTTAATAACATAAATTATCTGATAAACTTAATGAATACAAAAGAAACATACAATACTAAAAGAAACATTCGAAATTAATAATTAATAACATTAAGGAAAGAAAGCAAAAATCAAATTATTATGTCGCTGAGCTTACGATTCAAATCAAAATTAAATATCTATTGCAACAAATACATATATTTTCATATCCAACAGTTGCTTATGATAAACGTTACAAACCTCCGTTAAGCAAGAAGTATAAAACTCCAAAAAAATGGATTAAAATGAAATAAATACCACAGCATTATACCATGGGACAGTCACTTAATGGAATATTAATAGCCGCAACAAGAACGAGTGGCACTTTGTATCCTTGATGAACACGTAGTCCAAATCGAGAGCTTCCTGAACCGATTAAAAGAGAATCATTTTTCAAGCTATCAAGTGGAAAAATCGCTAATGCAAGTTGGCGGTACCGCACCGTGGCAAAGCAAGTCTCACAATCAGACTACTGTCCTTATTAGACAACGTACATTCATATCGGCTGCTAACTCGCTCGTAACTCCATACTCCGCATGGAGCGTACAGATAGGCTCGCTTATCTCGCTCTCGACCAGCTGCATCTGCCTTGTTCTTTTTCTTACAGGTAGCTTCTTCAATCGGAGCAACAGTGAACATAATTTCATGACGCCAATAGTATCTCTGCTTGGGCATCTTTGAGCTTTAATTTGCAGTTCGAAACGAAAAAGAGTAACTGGGAATCTACGTGAATCTCAATTACACAGTGCGTTTATCGATTGAAACCTGTGATTTCTAAATCTAAGGTTTGCTATTGGCTTAGTCGTTCGATCAAACATTTGATCGAAGGATAGAATTATTATCCAGATGAAATGGACAAAATAATTGCACCCTTTAGGTATCCGAACATAGACAGGAAAAATATTATTGCGAAATTAGGCTCTAGTGGGTTGTAGATATTAAAGGGAATTTGCTTATATTCGTATCTAAATGTTAAAGATATTAAAATTTTATATGACGAAGACAGTTTCCTGAATTTTGATCCTTAGGAAGGCAACCAAAATGCTACGGTGTTCAACAATTGTATAAGTATGTTGATAGTTTTAATACTTGAAACTATCACATAAATTACGGTATAAAAATACCCAAGAAAATTAAAAAATTGGTAAAAAGAATAGAGAAATCGAGAATATCCAGATTACCCACGATTAACTAGAGTTAAAACGATATACGATAATACGTCTATAAAAATAATATTATTTAGCGAAAAAGAAAGTATTTAGAAAATTGACACAACAAACTGAAATATTTCGTACGTTACAAGCTAGTAATTCTAACTTACACTGCATAAAGGCAACTACGTAGTACATTTTGCCATACACATAATCAAGTCTCTCTAAGTAAACTGTGATTCCCACGACTCAACGTTACCAACATGATTCAATAACGACGAACAACAAACCAAATTTATCAACAATACTATAATAATTCTCGTCGAAACGTATATAATTCCTTATCTTCGAAGCACAATCAGCCCGGTAGTTCGTTATCGTTGTTTCGTATAACCAGAACACGTACTTTCTGAATATTAATACCAAAACCATGTAAGCCTCGTCAAAATTATCGTGGTGCGATATGCATGCACGGCAGCCTTTTATCGGCCAGAGGCACGAAAATCTTCGTCCGAGTGGAACGTGTTGTAGGAAGAACGGGTGGTGGTATCCCTGGTAGCTGGCAAGGAGCAAAGATAAAGAGTAATGAATGCGATACCCTTGTGGTTCGTCTACCGAGAATAGAAAGAGCGCGTTTTTCTTCGTTCGTGCCGGCAGCAATCTTCTAATGCACCTTCATCCCTCTGCGCGTAAATCACGCGTAAATGTGACTTCTGTGTTGCAATTTTACGAGTCTCTTATCGACTAGGCGTTTACGTGTCATACTTCGCTCTTGCAGATAAGTACTTTGGATTACGTGTAACAATGTTTAAAAGCACCAAGGATTACATACATTTACAATAAAGATTATTGTACATACATAGTTGAAATAAAGCTTGTTTGAAAGTCATATTTATGATGAAATCTTCTTTACTGTCCTTTTGTTCTTTTTTGTTTTATATATATATAAGCTATCTTCAATCTTTAGTCACACATATGGACAGGAGTTTACGTGGATTATCTTTTAGAGGAATTATCTTTTAAAGTATAAAATATATTGTTGAATGTACTAATGTTAAAACGAAAGGGAAAGAGATTTTTAGCAAATAATTAGAACGTGCTTTTTATGAGATCATATTCTTTTATATTTCTCATATGTTTTAAACAGATGGAATAAAAATTCTGTATCAATTCTGTGCAATTAAAACAAAAGATAAAAATGGGATTCTGTTATTCTAATGCATTAAGCATCCTGTCATTATATAATACTACCACAATATATTTATGTACGTGATACCAATGCGCAAAAATTCATTGAAATGACTGATACAAGATTGAATAGCCTCGATAAATATGTGCTTCAAAATATACTTGTATACCTATGAACAATTTCTCTTGCCTTAACAAACGCAATTCATATTCCAATCTTCCCCAACAGTTCTGAAATACTCTGCTCTCCTGTGACCGTGCAACGTGTATCCAATACGAAAGAAAGACTGCAACAGCCGATAAATTATACCTTATTCACCTATCCGGCTAAAAAAAACTAAATATGTACACGTGTTGGCGTTTTAATAAGATCTCAGTCAGATTACATTGAGAATTCGGTTAGATTTTAACTCGAACAAAAAGGGGCAGGGTCGTTACACGATTCATTTTGAAATCCGTGCAGCATCGGGAAATCGCGTGCTACGTATCTAATACACGCGATCGTACGCGTTTGAATGCGTGCATCTGTCCTCTCCGCGTGGATGCACAAATGTTCGCATCACGCGTATACGTTCCACGGATCTGCATCACACAAGCATATGTGCATGCACGTGGCATGCATCTGCATACGCGCGCGCATACGCCGGTTTGCTGTGTTCGTAAACATGTCCAGAAGCCGGCCAGAGCCATTGTTGCCGGCTTAAGATCCATTAGGGACCTTCGTTTATTTATTATGCGACCGGTTCAACTATCGGTACTAACCCGCCAGCCGAACGTAACATTCGCTTTTATCGGATTCTGCGAATTTTCGATATCGTACCGACTTCCAAGGAAGCGCTATGCCAGACTGGCGAGTTACCTCTCCTAGAGAAACTTAAATTAGTGCCTTTCATTTGCGAGTAGCAGATAAGCATTCGCTCACCTAACATTTATTCGATACAGTTTTATAACGTTTAATGGAGGTGAACTTGATGCTCTATGGTTTGGAGTTAGGAATTGGATCGGTAGTTTTAGGATACGTTAGAAACTGTATCGCTATTGACGCGGGATTGTGAAAAATATGGAATTTATTCGATTTAATGTACTAGAAGCAGGTTTGCAGCTTCGATGTTTAAAATAGAAAGCGAGATCTGCGATTTTTTTACTCAGAAGTAAGAAATTATTAAAAGAAATGTAGAAATAGAATCAAGTTATAAGAAATGTGTTTTTATACGATTAAATATTATCCTTCGAGAATCTGTCCAATTATTATTTACAATATCCCTGTACTTGTTACCAAAAATATTTAGTCAATTTTCAATTTAATTCTACTTAATTGTAAATAATATCATGAAATCAGTTAATCGATAAAATTGAAACTATTTGTTTGTCTTTTTAATATCAAGTTATCTTTTCATTCTGTTCGAATCCATCTAAGAGTCTCCATATCGGACGCTTGAAACGTGTTAACAACGAACAATACGCGAAGCTCCACAGGAAAGAATTCGATATTGCTCGTAACTCTCAATCGATCATCGTTTGAAAATGCAACGTTCGTCGAGTCTTTTCAAAAATGGTAACAAAGTAACAAGCCCATAAGAAACTCTCGCAACCAGCGTACAATTCATGTCTCGAACGTTTGTGCAAGCATCTACTTCGCGAGTAGCAACCATGTTCCGCGAAGCTTGAAGATCCGGACGCAATCCAAGTGTACTTCACGGTAAAGTGGCGCTCTCAAGGTTTGAGCCACGAAGAAGAAAGGAAACGGCAAGCTCGTGCTACTCAGGACGCACAAGATCCGCGCGTTGCATAGCTGCAATGCAAATGATAAACGCAACGAGGTTCCCAGCTGTGGACTTCGACACCAGCTGACTGTCGGATGAACGATCAGGGCCGAAGATCAGCACGCTCGTAAATCCTGCCCGGGACGATGGTCATCGGTATTTTAATTGACCCTCGAGAGTGCTCGAGAGTTCGTCGCGATTTCGTCGCGTACGGAGAGAAACAACGACGAAAGGATGTGAAAAGGGCGGAGGAAGAGGAACGAAGAGAAAGAGAGAGAAAGAAGGAGGAAGAGAGAGAGAGAGAGAGAGAGTGAGAGTGAGGCCAGGCCCGTGGCAGGGAACACGCTGCGTCTCGAGCAGCTGCAGAAACTCGGAAGAAAATCAATTCGATGGATCACCGCTAGCTGGGGTTAGACTGGCAATTATTAGCGAACATGCGGAAGAGATAATTGGATGCTCGGGGGTTCCCTCTAAAACCTCTGACTTCGTTGGCAATCTGCATAAAGCGAGGCGGTTCCGCGCGCGAGTCGCGTTCTCTCGCTTGTGAAAATGGCCGATTCTTTCGAAAACGATGAATCGTATGCCTGATGAGGAGTGACAGTTACAATATCGCCAAGGGTAAAAATAGGCGAACAAGAATCAGAGACTCTTCGCTCGGTCATGTTACCGTCAAAAATTTGCATTTCTATACGATCTTGGGTGAAAAAGGAAAGATGAAATTATTCGATAAAGATGGAAAGAGATTGTTGACGCGAATGGTTCGAGAAGGAATTCTTTATGCAATTCTAAATCGTTTCAAATGAAAGCGTATTATTTCTATTTCATTTTTATGCGGTACAAGATCAACGACAGATTTATCAGCCACGAGTGTCAATAAACTATCGGATAAAATATTCGATCGAATCTTTTGGTATCAACGTAATATTAAAAATCCAGTGTGAAATTTCCTTCGTGATACTCGCGATCATTGACACAGAATCCAAGGAAACAGATACATGCACGATAAACGCTAAAGGTAATAAATCTTTAAGCAACCGTAGGAACGTATTGTTAGGAGAATCTCTGATCTACTTTAGAAACTGGTAATCATCGATGCGCACACGCGGAAGAGATAATTGGACGCTCGAGGGATACCTCGGAACCTTTCGATTCTGTTGCCACAGTAATCTGAATAAAATAAAAAGCAGTTGATACGTCGATAATATCGTCACGTGTACACCTCCGCATAATCGATGACGAAACATAAACTCGTTGCGCGAAAATATTCCTAATATAATGATGTTTATCGATGAACTGCGAAATTTCCATATGAAGTTGGATTCGTTCGGTGAAATAAACGGAAACGAATGGTCGAACGAATCAGAAAAACGAAAAACTTCTGCAAGCAGCTGCAGAAACTCGGCGGCAAATAAACTCGAATGGACCATTGGTAACCAGGCCAGCTGTTATTAGCGAATATGCAGAAGAGATAATTGGACCCTCAGGGAACGCCTCGAGGAATTTTAACTTTCTTAGAAGGCTAACCTCAACGAAATCTGCGTTTACGCATCAGCAACCACTGATGCCAGGGCACCACAAACAGAAATGTTAGATAGATAAATCTTCCCATAAGGTATAACATTACGGGATCGCAAACTAACGCGCTAAGGAAATTTATATCGGTGTTTCAAGAAACTAAATTCTCCGAATAAACGTTTATTTGCGTTAGTTTATTTACGTTGTTCTTGGAGTAGGCTCGAAAGAGCGAACTTATCCTGTCGAAGTTATAAATTTGCGTTGCTCAATATGTAAGACGTATTTTCAAGATGAATACAATATCTCGGAATATAGATGATTAATGCTTTACTAATACCGCCGTTTCAGTAAGGTTCCTTCGTGTTTCAAGAAACGAGTGTATGAATTATCGTGTTCCACCGTTTGTAATATATCTTTGCATATTAACTGTAATGAAAATAAATTAAAATTAGCAATGATTAAGGATTCACTGTGATATTTCAATGTTTGATATTTTTTGTGATATTTATACAATTAAATGAAACGTGGAATTAGATAAATTGCGTGTTCTTAATAGATTAACGAAGACGTACAGTGACTACAGAAACTATTTGCGTATACTTTTATTTTTCCACGAAGCGTTTTCTATCTGATTCTATATTTAATTTTCATTCTATCAAATTTTTGTAATAATATAAAAGTATTACTAAGTGATAAAAAATGTACATAAATTCTATAATAAATTCAACGGTGTACAAATAATTTTCGTAGCCATGGTAAAACGTAACATAGAAACGATATTCTCTCCTACTAATATAGCTACCACGTCAACATCTCAATTCAAACTCATCTTTTCGAAACTATGATTTTTTCTCGAAAAATCAGCTAGATATTATTGAATATTACAAATATCCATATTATATCTACGTCAGAAACATAAAATCCTAGCTTCGAGACTTTCTCAGCCGATCTCGGATAGTAATGCAATGGCGAACAACGAACAACATCGAAGCGACGATAGCTGATGGCAGTATATGAATTGTTCGTGCTTAATATAATTATTGCTATCGTTACAGTTTATCAGACGGTATCGAAACGATGCATCGATTAGAATCGTGCCGGCTGTATCGATCGCGGCGAATAACTAAGATTATTTACTGAACATGTCGGCGGTTAACGCAAACGTGCAACGAGATTCGCTCGCGCGCGCATAGATTCATTTCCCACAGTTTAGAGCCGCTATTGCGCTAACGAGCGATGCGCTTCCCGTGTTTGACGATTCTCCCGCAAGAGAATCCAAGTCGTTTTCTGGTTGCCCACTTTCTCTGTTCACCATCATTGAAATATCGCGCCGATTGAGTGACACCCGAGCAGAACGAACGAAGCCACCGGTCGAATCGTCCAACTGTTTCGCCACGCTGGATATTTGTTTCAGATCTCGAATAGATGAATCATGTATGAGAATCTAAAAGATCATAGTAGTTAAATCGAGAAACTTATTACGTAACGCGAGCAATACGAACGTGATGACTCAGTTCGATGAATTGAAGGTGCAAGATCGATTGCAATTATATAGCAATGCGATCGATATAGAAAATAAGATACGAAGATGAAAATTTCCAAATACACATGTCGAGAAATATTTATTGAAATAAATAATGAATTGTACCAAAGTACTGTATCGCCAAAGCAGCGCGAGAAGCTTATTGAGACTACACTACAATTACTGCAGTGGACAAAATGACTTACAAAATGACGTAACTTTACATAGAAGATGTGTAAACCTAGAACGATGTATTTTTGGTGATTACTTGCGACTTTCTGCAAAGTTTCTTTACAATTTTCTTCAATTTTCTTTAATTACAGTTTTCTTTACTATTTTCTTTTAATAAATTTCTATGGCAACGAAGATGATCGATACGTTCTAAACTTGTGACAAATCCAAACAAAGTAACAATATCCTGTGATTTACCTTTGCACGCTAGTGAAATAAACACCAATGTAATACTATTAAAGCTGCTTTGTCATTCACATCATAGAAATTTGTTTTTGCCTTATACTAAAATTTCCAAAAATATTCGAGTAAAATGGCATCTATTTACAAAATCATAACACCACACCAAGAACATTCCAATTTTCAACTTACGTTTAGAAGGCAAAATAAAGCCAACTCCACACTGTTCTACTTTCCCTGGGGAATTTCAAATTTCATCCGTTGTGCTAGCTTTATTGCGCGCGATTTATGATGTTGAACGGAGAATCACGAAACGACCTTGCCGCATAGCGTGCGCCACCATAATCGACCACTCGTTACGTATCGCGGCGAATAGGATATTTTCCATCGGACCTCCCAGTGTTTCGTCCAAACGATAAACAATAAGGCGATCTAACGGTAAACAGCAAATCCTGGAAAGTGTATTATGAACTTTTGCAGGCGCAGGTGCCGTGGTCGGCAGGTGCGAGCCTGACCTAGCCCAGCGGGGAGGCTCGAGAATCGAGTGGAAAGAGAAATGGCAAATGGAAGGAACGAGAGTCGAGAGAAGACTGCCCCGAGCGCTGGAGAACAACTATGCCCGGTAAGCAATCGTATACTTCGAGATCGGAAGCTTTCACCCTCCAGCAGAGTCGAGCAAGACCTTCGTACAGCGATTGTAACACGGTATTTTTCTTAACCGGTTCTGTTCAACGAATTAGGGTTAATTTACGGTGAACATCCGGTCGAATGCAGAGCACGCAAATAAGATTTTATTATAGATAAATTTGTCGGAGAATTCGTATTGCGAAATTGTTTGGAAAATTTTTTGGATAAGTTAACTTTCTTGATTGTCTTTCAGGTCAAGGGAAAATTTGTTAGGTTAAGTTTGAAAAGTAGGAAAATTAAAAGCAAGGTGGAATGAAAGACAGGGCGCGGAAGTATTTTTTTTATAAATGACAGTGAACAAACTATTAGGAGAAAGAAAGAAATTTTAAGAAAACCAGAAAGCTCTATTATCTAATTGGAATTGGCAAGGCGAATAAGTAAGAAATTACAGATCATTTTCTTACTGAAAACTGATCTTTTCGTAAGACTAGAAGAGTATGTTATAAAGCTAAACCACACGATAAAAGCAATATTAATATTTCCAATGTATCGCGTCATGTAATATGCAGCGATATCTAACAGTCAATATTATAAACATTTTAAAAAATATTTTCAATGAATTGAATAGAAGAAAATTCATAATTTCTTAATTAAATTGAGCCATACACAGATTAAAATAATTATGGAACGGTAAGATAAGACGCCTATAAGAGTATATGTGCAATTGATCCAAAGATGTAACTTCAAAAGAGACGTATAACGTACAATGATTCATATTTGCAGATGCATCCCTATAGCATATAACTTGTAACGATAACATAAATTTTCAAGAGATATTTTCGCGGATCTCTCAGATGTAATACGAAACTGAAACATCCAACAAAGGTACAACGGGCTGTGCGATCATCCAATTTTATTTGCTCTTCTTGCCCGATGCGTACTATTTGCCGTGATTTATTAACATTTATTACTCATACACGGGACGTTAATTAGATTCTAGTTGTCTTATTGTTAGCAAAGAAATAGCTAGCACATGAAAGGATGCTGGTTAGTACACAAAAGAACCGAGAGGTTCTCGCGATTTGATGCGTACACCTTCCAATGGTCAGCACTCTAATTACAGATGAACCATTAACTTTATTACGATCCTTAAGTGCCACTTAAGCAAACGCGTGCACCAAACTAATTGAAAATTAATTATCACGCGTAAATCACTGTTACCCGCGAACGACGGGACGCGCCACAGTTGTGTCTTCAACATGCTTCCTCATTCTTTTGACGAAGTTAATCTAGAACTTTCAACTGCACCAGCAGAACAATTTCATGTCGTTTAACATTTCAAGAATCTTGAATGTAATTTAATGATTAATTGGTTACACGTTACGAATTAATACTACAACAGGAGTTACAGTAACATGAGAACGTATTTAGCCAGACACGATGTAAATCTGTTCTAGTCCAATACAAGTACGAATATTAAAATACTAATTTTGATCGAATTAATGTTAAAAATCGACTGCATAGAAGAATTTATTTGATGAGAAACTGGTTCGTGACGTTATATAGATTTAATTATAACTCTTCGTGCCTGGTACAAATATTATTTTCTTACCTTTCTCACAATTTCAACATTTTTTGTGATTTAATATTGATCTAAAATATAGCATTGTGTGATTAGATAATTCAAATGAAAAGTTTGCATTGCGACACGTGGATAATGTTGTAACTTTACGGTCAATTTTCGGAGAATAGGGAATACAATCGGAGAAACATTGTTTGCTTGTATCGTTAGAGTTTGAGTTTATATCTAAACCGTTTTCTCTCCCAACGCTACTGCGTAAATCGAGATGACTCACTGCATATTCCGTACCATTCCGATATGCAGCATTTTGATATTACATAGAAACGTGCAGTACATGTGGTCAATGAGAATACAGCAATTTCGTGCATTTGTATATACAATCCATTCACCGGCCATTAGAAGAATACCGCATGACCTTTCTGGACGCTCCGAGGCAAAGTATAGTTATTGTCAGTGTTCTGCAGAAGGGTTGTTTGTAAATGTGTTTACGCAACAATTGAGATAGAAGTAAATTCTCAAATGATTAAAATTTCTAATGCTATCGTTTTTAATTTATCATTTTTCATCGTTCGAACGTGTGCAATCTTCGATATTTTTCCCATGCAAAGTGGATAGATTAAACTCTCTTTAGAAGGTACAGTTGTTCTCATATTGATATTATAAGTTGCGTGTTTAAGAACTTTAACGTTTAACGACATCTGAGATTACATGATCGCGGAAAACTATATCCTAGAAAATAAACAACTAACAATAAGTATGATAAATGGTACCTATCATAATTTCGCGAACAAAAATATCTAATAAAATACACGAGATCAACTGAGTTCCTAAATTCCACGGAATCAAATTATAACGATCCAAATCGGTTTACTCCGCGAAAAATAACTGGTAAAATTATACAAGATAAGTATCGATCAAATATTTCGACGCTAAATGACGCTAAGAAAAATGAAGTTAACCACTTGGACTCTGAATAGCTCAACTATCAAAGCAACTCACGTTCTAGGGAACTTTCATGAGATTCTCTTACTTCAGTGTAACATTCCACGATGTCAGTATCCTCTATTTCTCTCGCGGACGCGTCGAAATAGAAAGCACCGGAAATGGAATCGACACGTCGTATTTCTCGCACGCTGCACCATATTCCGATTATATTCCATTATATGGCGGCTCTATGAAGAAGCATGTTACCGGTACAGCCTTGCTACTGCCCTGAAATGGTTGCTGTCTTAACGTACCAACTATTTCTCGGCAAGTGTAAGGCCGTGCCACGACGACCATTGTTTCGCGGCATAATAGAGCGTCGTCTGAAGCCGATGCGCATCCTGCACGTATCCTGCAGGCTCGGTAATGAGTCCATGCGAGAGACCACGTCGCTCCCGACACCGACAACCTCGTACCTTCTCGGGGACTCTTCGAGATCCTTATCGCGGTGTGTCTGACATTTGACATGCGGCGTGTCGTCTTTTCGACTCACCCTTCTCTCCAGCCACCACGGACGCGTTTCATCGCCATTTTTACTTCAGCCAGTTCTCCACGAGGATACGTCCCACCTCAAAAATTTCGCTTCGCTGCATTCGACGTTTCTCGCATGCCGATTCTTACGAGCGAAACGAGTTTATCAAGCGGTTTCCACGTTGATGAAAGACGCGCGTTTTATGTAGCCGTTTCCACGAGCAAACAAGGGAAATCATTTTTGTTCAGACGGAGCAATCACGGTTTTGATAAATTACAGTTGGCAGATTTTTGTTCGTGGGCTCAATGCGACGGTTTTAAGACTCGCGGAAACAAGAAGTACACTCGATGATCAAAGTACGATGCTCAAACGAGTTCCACGATTGTTTTTGTCCGTCTCGATAACATGATTTTCTGCAACTGTTTCACGGTTTTGCAAAAGCGTTCAAGACTCGATGTATCTCTCTTCTCGGTGCGACCTGCGTGGAATGTGATTACGGCCTCTGATGCATTTAGTGAGCGATTACGCGCACTTCAGGCCCGCGGTTAATTTATAGCGGGCTTGTTTTACTATTAAATGCTATTTGCGCGTTTTCTGGCATCGTCGGTTGTTACGTCGTATGAAAAAAGTTCCGGCGAAATGATCTATCACTGTCATGTTCCGAGGTAAAGTTCACACTCATTACGGATAATAGAAACGTACGGATACAAACGCGCGTTCGTGCGGACACGTTAAGCGGACGAGATCGAGAAGTAAAATATAGCGTTAAGAAAGTCTCAGGTTCAATCTCTGCAGATTTATCAAATTTATAGAGATTTGTACTGTCTATCTTTTAAAGGTAATTCTAGGAACAGGTGTAAATACGCTAATTGTAAGACGGATTCGATATTCTTCTCACTACTGTACCTATAACCCTTTCACGGCAGTTGCATACACACAACATTGTGCTTTAAATTATTATCTAGTGAAATGATAAATGTATTTGCTTTCGATGAAACTGATCTGAAATTTTATTCGCATCAAAGAACCTACGTTTCTATTATTGATGATAAAGAATATTTTTCGCACGATCCAAAAAATATACGATACTAAGATGAATAAGCGCGATGCTTTTTATTTCTTTTTTGAAATATCGCATTGAAGGAACACATTGTAATTTCATAAAAACACGCTACGATATGAAACAATCCTTGTAGTAGTTTGTTTGAACTGTCGCGATAGATTCTCTGGAATTTCTCAAATTCTTTTCGGGATATTCGTTTAATATCATTGATTCTTATTTTTGAACAAGCAGTACATTCTTCTAGAATCTAGAATAATAGCCAAATAATTTTCATATTCCGTCTTTCGTGAAGCATTTGTAGCAAAATATAAAAAACCGATATTAACACCGATCGATCGTCGAATCTTCGGCGAATTAAAAATATTTCGTGAACGAGAAACATTAAGCACAGATGCGCATAACGCGAACGTTCTAGCGAAATCTTTTGGCTAAAGCCGATACGTGCCGTACGGCAGTTGACCGGTAGGTCGAGTCAGCTCAGCCAACAATATTGCATTATTATTTATTAATTCGGAGCATACGAGATGTGTATCTCTTACGATGCGGTGCTGCACTACCCAGGATCACGACTTTCTTATCTCCGCAGGCAGCCAGCGATTCTCAATCCGAACGAGAGAGTTTCTTGCTCCTGATCGTCTATTTGCACTTTCATCGAACGAATCCACGAATCCTCCCGGCATTAATTTAATAACCAATCTTACGTAAATTTTCAATTTAAAATTTGTTAAATAAGTTTATCAAAAACTAGATTTTCAGTTTTTAAAACATCTTTAATAATGGCACAGAATTGACCAAACTTCATCTTTACAGTTGAATAGAATTACTTTGTAAAGATTTATAGTATCTATACAACAGAGTCAATGTTTGCGTAAATATAAAATTTCGTTCAATTTTCATTACATAATATTCCGTATTTCCTCGTAACCATTTTCATTCTATACGATACTTTCCTCGTGGAATACGTGAAAACGAAAACAACGTTCATTATTCCACCAGCTTTTCATTAACATTTTCTACGATGCGAGTTATTTTACCACGTTATTTTACAGTTATTCGCCGGCCAAGCTGTTAAATTTTTCGAAACACCAAAAACCAGTTCGATCCCCTTAAGAACTTCTGTACTGTCACGAAACAGCAGTTGCTCAAAGCTTCCAGTACGGAATCCACGGGCTGTAGTACACGCGTTACTCCATTTCCTAGGGAGCAATGTTCAGCTATAGAATCGGTACGAGCCATTACAGTGTAGTCGCGTTACACCACAGGATACCACTGTATACCATAGGCAGTGTCCACCTACGAGTACCTCGGAGCAGTGCAATCTAGTGGCATCGGTCTGACCTCTGAGTACCAGCGGCTACCGTTCTGTGATTACCATGATAATTCGTTGGCTCGCCCATACTCACTACCAGTACCCCCTGGCAGGCCAGATAATATGCAATACCGTCCGATAGAGCAGATTCCGTATTCTTAACGACGACCCATGAGCATATCCGGGCCCATTGTTTCCCAGTCTCGACCTCGCCGAAAGCGCGTGTATATCGCGTATATCGCCTGGCGAAAAAGCGCCGACATGTATCCCGAAGAGGCTTTTCAGGCTGTTGAATACGGGAGAAAGTTGGACCCTTTACGACTTTGCTTTTCAGCAGATTACCTTGCTCGTTGATACCGTTTCGAAACGATTCGCCGGGAGTCTTCCATATGTGGCAAGGTGTGGTACACACACGGACTAGAAGCGTGAGATTGCCTCGGTCTTGCCGCCGCTGCTTTTTAGGACGGATTGCTGTGGTAAGAATTCGAGCTGCGACGATTAGAACATGTTTGTACCGACGTAAACATTTGCAATGGTAAATTGCTGTGGTAATATGTAAAGAATGGGGAGTGGCGCGGCTCTATTTTATTCAACGGTTTGCGCTCAAACGGAAGATAAATTTGTATATCGAACGCAGATGAAATTTTTGTATTCTTTTTTAGTGCTATGCAATCGTGTATTATTCTATACTTCGTTGCTTCAAATTCAGAGAAGCGTCTCACTGTCTTTCATTGCATCTACACTTGATTTAACATTCCGAAGATGATCATAACTACGATGCTAATCAATGAAGTGCATCTCTAATACAGCATTCATCTTAAGAAACTAAACTTAAACTAAAACGGTTTAATGTATTCTTAGTGACAATGCCATGACATTATATTACGTTATAAGCGATATAGATTTTTGAAAGAATAGTTGAGCTCTAAGTGAAAAAGAACGTCTTAGGGATTGGAAAGAAATTCAAAATACAGATATGCAATAAGAATTGTTTCATCTATCATAAATAGTCGAGAAATGGGAAGATATGTATCTTAATGGCTGAGGATATTTCAACTTTTAATAATGAAAATATGTTTTATTTACGCCTTCGCAATTGCTAAAAGCTTACAAGTGTTTATTTTCGTTGAGACAGAAACATAATTACATATGCATATTTGTCTTGGCCATATTTCTTTAATTCTAATTATTAAATTATTAAGGTTAAGATCGTATATATACAAGTTTCTTATACCGAAATCCAATTTTATCGTTTTATTGTTTCATCGTTTTACCAAATCTTCGTAAAGGTATATTTTCTTCCTTTATTGTTCTCACGTACCTCTGTTTAATAACACACGTTTCTACCTGCAAGGCGATTATTCGTTCATCACAAGGCAAATTAATTTATCCAAATGGCTGAAGTAAGCGTTTCTTCCCACATCGAATAATAGCTCAGGGCAAAAATGTCGACGCCAATCTCCTCTCACAGTCTTTATTAAGTAATAATTCGCAAAACCATATTCCAGATACGAGTACCGATCCATCCAGTTACGACATCGATGTTTCTAACATAAATAAAAGATCTCATCAGCCGTCTATCTTTATCAATCCCATAGTTCCATGATAAATTCTCGAATCACGTTCACTGATTCGTACCAACACCATAGTCCTTTCTCAATTTCTTCTCTACATATTCTACATAGTAGGAAGTATGGTGTGTTTGAATCATCTAAGCTTCAACATTTTTATTGAGGTTATCTGATAGAGGAACGCGTGGATGGATTTGTAATAGTATAATTATAAGTACAGGTATAGTGTATGCTGATCCAGATCAACACTTTAGCAGTGTTACATTACAATAGAAGATAATACGAAGCACGTTGATACATTTATAGCAATTACCAAAACATTAATCTTGGTGTGTAACTCTAGCTGAAAGTTACAAGAAACAGCAATAAAAATCTACTTGTAGCTCTTTTGTTTCTAGACCTTGTAACTCAAAACAACAATAATATTCAGGAGCACAATAATATGGACCTCTCCTTTTCTTAATTTTTTTGCTTCACTAAATTCTATCTTGTTCGTAACGGTGGTGGTGTCCAGAAGAAAAGGATGTAGATTTTTCCTAGAAGCTATTACTTCAACAATTTTAAATCTCAATCTCGAACTATGCACAGAATAATCAAACCTGTCGTATATTAGGAGACACCGTTGTTTCTTAATATCAAGAAACATGTCAGATGCAACAATTCACAATTTCACGGTAGAATTAATTTGAGTTCTGAGTTAGAATTAGTTTGATTTAAAGAACACCGTATGAAGAACTAAAACTAAATACTTAAACGAAAAGATAATTTTCAGAAATAAAGTAATATACGCGCTACTGAATTACGATAATTACAACTGAGAATATTAACATCAAATCAACTATAGCCATCAAACTGTCAATGCATACGATATATTTCACTATTTGTCACCGCACGAATAACGAATTAACGTGTCTAATCTTCAACGGTGGATCGGTCAAAAAATTATTTATAGCCAAACTTATCGAATTACGAGTCGACTTATTTAACTTCACTCGAGTAACCTTAACTTATCCTATATATTCTTCGTTTCACTAGCAATGAAAGCAGTCGCAAAATTCCACCGAAAAGTACGAATAAATCGCGAAGTAAACGACGCACGGACGATACGGTCGTTTAAATTCGGCGATACGAAAGTAGCGGACGCGGGTGACGTCTACTTGACGGTAGCTCGACAAGCATCGCACAATAATAGACGATACATATGTATGCGAGGAGCAGAGGATTCATAAGCGAACTGGCGAGCCGGTGCTACTCTGAGGCCCATGTCAAGCCCGTTTCTCTACGCTCGTCCTTATGCAGAGCAGGGACGATTTCCTCGTGTCTGAATGGCTTGAATAATATACGTTTGAAGTTAATGGTCTCCATTCAAGGCGCCTGCCATGCCTCTATATACCTATATATGCGGCACGCTACTCGGCGTCGCGCCGGTCCCACGTCCTATACGGTTCTCATGTGTCACTCAGGATCGCTGCGTACGTAACTTAAACTGGGCCCCCGAGTACCGTGGAGCCGCGGTATGCAACCGGGAATCGCGGTGCCGCGTTTTAATCCTTCGTGTTGCAGCGTTTCCAACGTGGCGCGGTATATTCCCCGATGCGCACGATGCGATGCTCGCGCGGGGTTCCCTCGTGATCGCGGGAACGCGATTTCTTTCGCTCCGATGGACCTTGCTTTTTCTTTCCTTTACGTGATCTTGCCTCCGAATGGCAAACGAAGAAGCGATATTTTTGCCAGTGTCTTTCGTAATGGAGAGGTTTCAGGTTTTATCGTGGATCGTCGAGACGTGTTTGGTGGTATACATTGGCATTTATTAGCTCCTTCTTTCTTCCCGTTCACTCCTCTCGGCTCGATCGTTCGGTGAATCGGTGTCTGTTATTCAATGACTCGAAAAACGTGTTCAATGGCTTCAGTGAAGCGCAAACGGAGATCAGTTTGGCGTACAACTTGCAGAATTATATGTAACAGTCTCTTGCTCGAGGTACGAAGATCTTTTTGCTAAATAGCTTTGATTTCTGTCGGCTTTTTCTTAAGGAATGCCCGACTTTTCGGCGTTTATAGTCATCGCACTGATTGCTGCTGCAGTATCGGTAATATACGGATCGAGTCACCAACGCGGGCATTTCATCGATACAATTCGAACTCTCGTTTATGGTCGATATATCTTCGTTTTCGATGATACAATTTTATTTGCCTGTTTGGAAAAAGTAAAATAAATCGAAAGAAAAGATTCAAGAAACACTGATTATCGACGCTTTTGCAGATTAGAAACTAACCGTTCTAGAAGTCACTACTACAAACAAACTTCTACAAAACCTACCAACACCTCGAACTTCGTAACGACACAACTTCAGCAGATTTCTCTACCAAACGTCATAAACTTCTCATGCTGCTCATCTCCCCATAATGAGACCGAAAGGAAGAGTTACGCGACACCGTAACGACTGACTTCTCCGAATCCTCCAAGCTTGTTCCACTTAAGGCGCTAGGAATAACGACAACACACACCAACAAGTGGCATCGCGTCGTTAATAAAATTCCCTTAGTACCGGCGTGTAGTCAAAAGTGGCTACATACGGAGGGAGACTATATACCGGCTCCGCGTCACAAATAGACCCGTAACTCTCCGAGCGGTGCGATCTCGATGTCCCTTTTTATCCATCAATTTCTCGGTAAGGTCGTAAAAGCGAGGCCGAGGTGGGCTCGTTTCGCACGGCTCTTCCGCGCGTACGATCGGGAAAACCTTAAGCAGAAGTTGCGTTTGCATAATCGTGTGGCCCGACGGCCGAGCGAGCGCCGCTCCGCACTCTTTATCCGGCGATTTACCCGCGGCTGGGCCTCGGTGTAATGTCCGTGTCTCCGCACGAGTGTCGCTCCGGACGGCTTCGACTGTAACTTACTTGCGCCAGGACGCTTTCGAGCGAAGCGGCGCTTTCGCGTGTGTTTAGCCGAAGGAGAGGCCGACTTAGGTGCCTACCGCCAACTTTTACGTCCGACTCGGCCAGACTTCTCTCGCGACCTCGCGATCTCGACCGTGAGAAAGGGCACGACTGTTGGCGCAGAGACACAGCGCGAACTGCTCCGCTGTTATAATTGTATCCGCGAGCCGAGGGCATTTTCGCTTCTCCTCGGAAACGACCGTGTCACGTACGCGGCTATATGTGTACGCGGATGGACGCGGACCGCGCGAACAACTGGTCTGAGAAAATAGACGAGACGCGGCCAATTGTCGGGCGGTTGCTTCTTCTCGCTGGTCGTGAAAAGCACGCGAGCTCTCAGCTTGTTTTAGATTATGCGTTATGCGCGTGACGAAAAGCCGAGGAAGAAAGGAAGGGAATGGCGATGCAGGAACTGACGGCAAAGATTCATCTCGCAAGAAAAATGAAACGTGCGTGATATTTCCTTGTGCTCACTGAACGATCTTATACGGGCATTTTGTAGAAATCTAGGGTGAGAATTGATTTATCTTAACCTTTTCACGCTTGATTACACGTAAGCAATATCGTACTTCAAGATGTTGTTAATTAATTGAATGGTAAACGTACTTGGTTTTGGTAAATGCGTTTCTAATTTTTAGTACGTTACGTTTTCCTTTCGAAAAATCGGAAAGATTTACCACCAATGATCAGCAAAAAGATATTTTTTTCCACAAGCTAGAAAACATTAATAGGAGAGTTCTACCTCGTTTTGTTTAAATATATAGAGTGCGTGTTAGCGTGTAAAAGACAAGAATTACCAAAGCACCCTCTTGGATGTATCTAAAGCAGAACAGATATATACTCTATGCAATTCGATATCTTGCTCCTGAATTCTCTCAGAAAGGAATGACACAATAAGGTACTTGCCATTCAGTACCTCCGCTAAAATTGTGTACGTCTTCCCTTACATATCAAGACCAGTCTCTGCAATACGTGAGACCACTGTTAAGCAACTAACAAGTTTTTTTCATTTAATTGCTAAATAATCTACAGCACGTACCATTGGAACGCTTAAGATTCTTGCAAAGACTTCGTAGCAGACAGAACACAATAACTATTTATCGTATCTTGCTAAAAAGTTGCCATTATCAAAGGATGATATAAGTACTCGGCATATAATCGGTTTGTGACATGATGTTAAATGGTATTCATTTCCACATCTGTCGGGACGGACAGTCGTAAAGACGCGCAAAAATCTGATGGGATGAATTGAGCACGCAGGACGACGTGTCGCAGAACGAGCAACGTTACATTAGTCAAATTGCAATGCCCCGAAGAAACGTAACAATTCATTTCGCGACGTCTGTTCCCTTGGTGCGACGCGCAAGAAAGAAGAGGAGGACTGACTCGCGGAAGAACATAAGCGCGCATTCCTTAAATTCTGAGGATTCGTTCCATCCGTATTGCGAACGCCAATAATTGAACCTCGTCCCACGTCTCGTGGAGACTCGGTGCAATTTCTGAGCCGCGCTCGCCGACAAAGGGATGTATTGATTTAATAACACGCGTCATCCGTCAACGAGCAAATAAAATATCAACGTCTGTCGCCTGAACTCCTGCGTCGAATCGCGGTAAAAACCGATCGCGACCACGGTTATTCGCTGCTGCGCGATACAGTACGCATTTACTCGAGAACCGCGTATTAAATCTGGTAACCGGCAACCGGACAGGCGAAATTGCTCTTTCTCCGAGTAACGATACGAAATTGCCTTAGTAAAATAGGCTTACGGCGCAACAACGGAGGGTAACCGAAGAAAAAGAAAGGGCTACAAGAGAACGTAACAAGGATTTCATTCAAGAAAAGCGAACGATTACGCGAGAACGAGAACAACGTACATCGAAAGACTGACGGATGCCATCGTGTCTTTCGAGACGCGTTAAATCACTCGGGGCATGCCGAGCCTCGTCTGTCTTCACGGATGGCCTACTATTTGCCTACCGTGGCACGGTAACTTTTGTAATTACAAGTTGTCCAAGTTTCCACAGATCACCGGGTAGATAGGTCTTCGGTAGCCGGACGATCGGTTTCCAGCTGCTAGGCTCCGGCCAGCTCAAAGAAGAAACTAAATTGCGCTTCGTTAAACCGCCTACTTACCAATTTCGATCAGGGCGTACGTTTTTCTCGTGTGTTCCCTTTCTTATCGTCCCATTACATTGAAACATTATGTCGCCGCGAACCTTGAGCCGAGTGTTACCGAGAGACCGGGCCTGGCAAAAACCGGCTCGACCCATTCGATGCTGAATCATTTCGTCACTAACGGAGCCACCTATCAAAAAGTTGCCTTCGAAACGTTCGATCGCGACCAGAATGGCAGTGAGTGGAGCACCACGGAAAGATCAGCCAGGGTAATGTTTATATCGAGAGGCAAGACTTGGCTGGTGTTACCCTAATGGCGTTTAGGATGCTGCACGCGTTTCTTGTTAAACTGTTCACAGCGTTTGCTTATTCAAAACGACCGAAGGTGGTCGACACGCGAGGATTTTGTGAAATTTCACCGATTAGCGTGAACGTGCAATGTAATTTTACAAGGCATCGAGTGGAAAGAGCAAAGTAGTTTGAAGAAATCGAATTAAACGAAATCTTGGGGACCGGCGAAAGTATTCCTTTGCTATATTCTGGCTAAGCGATGACAAAGAAAGAGACAATTACGAAGAAATGTTTATAACAACGAGAACTATTTCGAGGTAGAAAGTTTGTGAATAAAGTTATATTTCGGATATTCAAGATCGCGTCGTGCGTGTGCGTCGAAAATAAAAATTACAGAGACAAGATGTAACGCAAAATCTTAAGTTTCTTCTCAAATAAAATTGTACCTTACGTTTTGGGACAAATTTTCAAAGTCGCATCCTTGCATGAAACGTCGTACTTTCCGAATTTACATAAAAATACACATAGCGTCTACGATAAATCTCTCGTTGAAACATTCCTCCTTTTGGGTATACACAACACAATGCATCTCTCTGTAGCATATACCAACGCCATATTGTACAACGACATATTGTGAAGCGTACAATTAAAATTCTGACACCCGAGATACCTCAAAATATAAATCATTAGAAACACCGAGCACCGTTGCAACCGATTCATCGCCCCTCGCCATTCTCACCGGCGAATGAAATCGAAAGGGTAACGTCTGATCGAAGCAACAAACGAACAACTTCGCACCCGATAAATAGACCACCGGTCCCCCACGAAGATTCTTCTCCTAATATTTTCCCAAAGCAAAATAAAAAGGGGGTTAAGAGGATCGTGTATGACACCTGGACGGAGAACGTCCGATCCGGTCGGTCCAGTTTCAAAAGCGTACAAAGATAACACGGGGCGTCGTATTGAACACGCGCGCGCTCACGTACAGCATAGATTTTCGGCTGTGGAACAAAAATAAAGACTCCTTCGTCGATTCTCGATTCGCCTGGTTCCCCTGCCATCGTATCTGGTAGCGTGGCAACGGCAGAAATAGGGGCAGGGAATCAAAGAAGTCCGCCATGATAACCCGTGACTCACCCAAACCCAAGGGAGGGATTCGAACAAAAAAAAAAAAAAAAGAAAGAAACAAAAAGAACGGGGTGGATAGAGGATCAGGGGAAAAGGAAGGAGAAGGCATGACGTTGTCGAAAGAGAAACTACCCTTGCCCGTATTCGCACGGAATCCATGCGAAATTTCGCGACCCCACTCCCGAGACAGAATAAACTCGACGAAGGGTGGCTTTTCTGCCCGCCTCCCTTGAAGCTCCGACCCTTCCTCGGAAGCTAGGGGTAGCGAAAGACGATGCTGACTGGCCATCGAGCCAGGCATCCTGAGCACCGACCCACTCCCGGATAGGTGGAAACTGGCCGGAGGATTTGGGAAAGGGTGTGGTCGAAGGTAGCGAAATTTATGCTAATCACCATGGCCTTTAAAGCCCTCGAAAAGCGCGCGGGTTAAAAAGAAGAAGGGTTCCCGTGCGTAGCCTCTCTCCTGCCAGCTCCATCGATTTTTCTCCCTTCTATGAACATCGCCCGCCACGTATCGGCCGTGATGTGTGAGTACCCGGTGGCGGTGTGGGTTGGGAACGAAAGAGAGGAGAAACGACCCCGTACGTACGCGCCAATACAGCCCCGTTTCGAAACCCATACAACGAATCGTTTCGAGCGTTCGTATACGCGGACGCACACACAGGCGCGTTGCGTGAAAGCGAGAGGGATGTGCGTGCGGAGCAAAAATATTGCGTGCGTGGCCCGGCAGTGTCGGAGCGACGAAAAACTCGGCCGGGCAAGCGACGAAAAACGTGACGCGCGACCGATCGTCTTCCGCGGCGACTCCTCCACTTTTCGGGCAGAAACTGCTCCCTCGGCCGTGTCTCGCAGTTCTGTTTCGTCTCACTGTGCTCTCGTCACCGCGTCCCGCGATTTCCTTCCCCTGGTGTTGGTGCATTTACGGAAGAGGACGGTGAAAGCCCTCGACGTTTTGTCGCCTTTGTCGAACAGAGATGGACAAGGATCTGGATACGCTGCGCATTCGCACCTGCGTCTTCGCCGCGACCAACGCGAACGCATGTGTCGATATGCCGGATGCACGTGCTGCACCGATGCTGATGAGGAGTGAGTAACGAAGCACGGGCACGGAACTTGTGTTACTCTACGATTTTTCGGACGTTTCATCATCCCGAAAGGCTTCGCGACAGACGAGATTGCATGTGTCTCGTTCACTGGCCAGATTCCGACACATCACCCGTCGAGATATTTCTGGAAATTTCGTTTCGTTTCGTTTTGTAACCACGTTGATATCCGGTATCGCAGTTTCGTGTATCGTTTTATTAACGCTCAAAGGATTCCCGGTGATTGGCAGTGCGAATGAATTGGAGCTGATTGGTAACGAGTTTCCAGATATTTTCAGAAATAATTGACGAGTGTGTCGCTGCTTCGACCGGTTCGCCTTGATTAACACGTCTCTCGCTGTGTTTTATGCATGTATATTCGTGGATTGAATATAGCTGCAGCCTTTTTTCTTTTTTTTTCTTTTTTTATTGGCATTTGTTATCAAAGTGCTTTTTCATCGTACTCGATCCTTTGACGTTCTACTGGAAACTATAATTTTCTAGTCCATTGGCGCTCGATTATATAATGTTTATTCGTTGCTTTGGAACGCAAAGTAATTGATGCAAGCTTCGTAGAAATCTGTGTAACTTTTGTTAGCTACTTAACCCTATTACTTTGACTTATATTATTATAATCATATATATAATTATATGGTAATTTACAAATATTCCCAAGTGTACATATACGCTTTCTACTTTACGTATTTTTCACGGTCATAAAAATAGAAGCGTGCTTCGCTAAGCTCCACGCTCTCATTGATCATCGGAATCGTTCGCTTATTCAAAATGGCGTACACCCCCACTACGTCGTGTGAGTGATGTTCTATCGAGCACAGTGACACACTTCAAACGACAATTTCAATCGAAACCAAATTAACAAAGAAGCTCTCTATGAATAAGAAACCTAACATACTATTCGCTATTCTACAATAGTAATCTATACCGACTAAAGGAACGATTAAATCAGATATGTAAATCGGCATCTTTGTGTACAACTTTGTCACGAATTAAGAAAACCAATTAACTTTGTACCGCATAAAGCATCGTTAAAAAAGAAATTTCGAAAAATAGGACAGAAATGTAAAATGATACTACTTAAAGCGAGAGCATCAGAAACGCATCACAATCATACGTATCTTTTAATTTATCCCTCGTTACGCGCTATTAGTTGGAAAATTACTTGGAAAGAATAGATTCGAACGAGGATACAGAATGATCAAACGAATATCATTCGAGGGCAAGGACGAGGTTAGCGAAGAAGATGAAGACGAAGACGAGGGCGAAGAGGACGAAGGTTGCCCGAGCACCGTCTACGCGTACGCGTGGGTGTATAGCACGCGTGCAAATAGTCGCACGCATAATGCAAGCCGCTTGTGTGGGCCAGCCGCCTCGGCATGCCTCGCATTTACAATTCAATTTATATATCAACGGTAAGATGGTGGCCGCGAATAAATCCTCGCCGCGGCGAAAGATCCCGACGCGTTTTCCTGCGTGCGTCTCCTCGACGCGGCATGGCGTCGCTTTTCTAAAATGGCAGACGCTTTGAAAGTCGCATACATTCGCTAAGAATCGACGCTGCACGCGATAGAAAGCGATTGTGGTATTTGTATCGTTTCTGTTTCTGTGCTTTTCTCATTTTTGTTTCGATGAAAATTAAAATTTAACGAATATTTCGTAAAAATGAAAATGATTTCTTTTCTCGTGCGATTAATTTTCATGCTTTTGATACATTTGATATATCTATTTTTCATAATAAAAAGATTAAATTTAATTAACGCCAGGATAAATAACTTTGAAAATATTGGATAGCGAAATAAGATTTATTTTTTATAATTTACTTTTACTATACCTTTTCTTTTACGGTTTTTAATCAAGTAAATGAAGTTGTCTTTCGCACCGTCTTTGAAAAATGAAATACAGAAAACTTTCGCAAGCATATAAAAGAACATTCGCATGATCATAGCAGGTTTAAATATTTCCTTGAATAAAACATGAGGTGTGTTCATTTTCCTGAGTCATTGCATTCATATGTTAATACGGAGGTCATAAATAAGAAATAATTTCCTTCTAAAAATATTTTTAATCTAAAAGTTACACTTTCCTCACAATATATTACTATTGTAATATCGGAATATATTAAAGGTGTAATTTTGTCCGATTAATTATAATTTATTAATAATGGATTGAAAATACAGATATTAGTTAGACAGAGAAACGATGTTTGATTAACAGGAAAACTAAATGCAACGCTCGTATTTACATCAAATAACTTGACAACTATTTGGTAACTCTCTCTCTCTCTCTCTCTCTCTCTCTCTCACTAGCAACTCTAACACTCGACAACACTCGCAACTCAATTCTAACGACTCTATGCTTCGACGTCTCGATCAACTCTCTCAACTCTACTCGATCAACTCTGACTCTCGCAACACACACACTTTTCGACTTGCATACTCTGACCTCTCGGTCATCCCCCCTTAAAACACGAAACCGTCCTTCTGCTCTAACGTTGTTTATTGTTTTTCTCACATCACTGTAAGAACTAGGTGACTTTAGTCACATAGGCGCTCTTAAATGTAAACGAACCACAGAAAGACGACGTACACGGTTTTTTCTAATTTTAACCGACCTCTAATTCAAATTATTTTACGATATTACACTATATTTATAAAAAAAGAAAAATCATAAAAAATAAATCTTGTTGTATCACTCGATATATTTCCTAGTCTTCGTTCCAACAAATATTAACTCGTTCTAATATTCTAACTTATTTTGCGAAATTTGTAAATTTGGATAAAAAGCATCGAAAGTTTCTAGTTTTTCGCCTAAACCACATATATTTTGAGCCACAGTACAAACGAAGAACCGAACAATTCTATTCGCATCAGTGCCTAATATTATTAAACGCTAAACATTTCAGAAATGTAAATTAATCTTATATTATCAGTTTTTTACTCAATACCTTTGTTGTTTTGTCACAAACTAACAAAGCTTAACCTGGAGTACAACATTATTTGTTCACTGTTCACCAGTTCATAATTTTGATGTTAACAAACATACGCAGTAACAAGAGATAAGCTAAGTCTGTAACTAGAATATTTAATTTATTCGATTGCAAAAAGCCAAGCGAGTTGTACGATATACAAGATACTTATTTACACGGAATCATGGAAAGTGTCTTAAAACACAGGCGACGTTAACGTAAGTTATGGTTACGACTTTAAAATGAGGCTCGTTTCCTTGTTACGGCTATGATTTATAATTTTCTAACTATCATTCTCTGGTTCTTCAACGATCGCAGTAAATTGTCCGTCCTCGTTACTCTAACTACATTTTTTACGTCGTCACGCTGTTATTTTTAATGTGTAAAACCGCGACAAGATAGGCTATGAATAACATTGTACTAAAGTATCTTCACTGGCATAAAAATATCGCAAAGTAAGATATTCTACTTAAAAGCTGTCGTCAAAAGTAAAATGTAAATTACAGCGAAACATTACACTTTCGTACACTTTCTCTCTACTAGAAATTTAAACAATTCGAGATCGAATGTAGCGAATATTAAAAGGAAGATATTCCGAAAATAATACTTCCGACTATTTTACACACCACTTAATTCGTTTGTAATCATATTCCGATACAAGTATGATATTACCAACATTATGTTAACGATGAAAGTCGCGATACTTGAATCCCGAAGTATCTTAACAAGTGGCTTCCATTGGAATATCTCATATTAATAACTCGAAACTACAATTACGCCAGCGTAAGCAACCATTATCTTCGTGAAAAAATTCTCGTTAATAACGTACCGGACCTGCTGGCAGGAATTCCATTTTCTCGACTCCCGGCCGAAAGATCAGAAAACGCGTACGCGTACACCAAAGAAACTTCCAATAAATATTAATCACGCTATTAGAAGCCTGATCGATTCCGGGGAGAATCGAATCATCCGCGTTCGAGACGATCGTCAAAGCGATTCCAAAGGAACGATCGCGTCTCACCTTTCGTTTGGCGAGTATATTACCCGATGAGCGATCGATCGGATCGAGCGATCGTAGAAACGTTTCATGGATCCGTTTTCTCACGCAGATAAAATCTGGTGGCGCGATACTCTCGGTACGGGCGATGGGTAGCCGAGTAAATGCGCACGTACACCGTGTCGCAATTATTACTTGAAATAAGTTAATTAATAATTGATTTCAATTGATTTCAATAATTGGTTTTTAATTAATAATAGACTGCTTAGACGAAAGTTAAATCAATAAGTCTGAAATATTCAGTGGAACCATCTTTAACATTAATATGTTTAAAATGATTACTCATAGTGTATGCTAATTTTTTACTAATTATATATTTGCAAGAAATATTTTGTGACTTCTGTGTACACTATCAAATTGATTTCCAATTTTACCTATCATAACAGATGTGTTTCAGTGACAATAACATTTTTTAATGTTTTATATAACACATACACACCATAGGAAAATCTTCCACTGTATATTATATAGACATGAAAAAAAATAATTTTAAGAAGAAAGAAAATTTCGAGGAAAGGAGCTGATGTAGGAATTAAAAAAAATTTCAATTTTTTGTCGTATATTTCTAGTCAAAGGATGCGATAATGTTGCGAATAATCTATCTTAAGGTTGCGTTTATTATTTCGGGTACGGGTTAAACAACCTTTTAATCTCTTGATTTGCCAATTAAGCCAAAGTATTTGCAATATTGCAGCGTGTTAAATGGTAATACTCGGTGGTTGGTCTTTATAATATGCACACCAATGTGCTACGATAATGGCGTCATATACAAGGAGTTATAACTCGTTTACTCGCGGTATGAAGTATAATATACGACCTCTAACAAACATTATGTATTAATATCTAATATATGAAACTCCCTAGCAAGGTAAATTATTTGCCTAAAGTCATTCTTTATCACGACTAGCTATTCCAGCTGGTAAAATAAGAAATTACACAACGTAACATATTAGTTTTCCTAAGATTTTATGAAATTTTCCTTCTTCTATCGACGTTCCTTATCTAAATGAACGCTTTCTCTTTATTTCATGTTTCGAACATGTCCCACCGATTGCATTGTAGCTTTAGGTTTAGGATTTATCTTTTATTGGTATTTCCTCTTCTGTTTGACAACTAAGTGATTGCGGGTTTTGTCATTAGGTGGTATTGACAAAATTCGCAATCAGTTGCCAACTCAATATATCGAAAGAATAGATATTTGAAGCAAATCTTTTTTTTTGGCATTTTAATAACTGCAAGCAATTGCTTGGTCCATTGCTATGCTTGTTATCGTTTATTAGATATAACATTACGATGCTATATTGTTTATGATCTGTACTAAGTCGCATAAATAGAGATGTAAGTTTTATTTATGACAATACCTTAAGAATTTGTAAAAAGTGGCAGAGGAAAAAAATAACCACACGATATAACATTGTCGAGTTTACGTATTTATCGTAATAAGAGTGAAGATAAATTGCAAGTTGATATATTTTCGTTAAAAGTTTCAGAGCAATTTCAATTTTATCACGATAAGTGTACAGAGTAGAAAATTTCACATTTCGGAAAGTAGAAATGCGTTTAGAGAGGATAGTGGCGGGAATATGCACAATTTCAGGTGACTCATATAGCACATAATAAAAGCATATTATAAACGTCAAATTTTGTAAAATTATTTAAATTTATAGTGATGTAGGTGTATTTTTTAATATAATGATTTTCTAATATTAGCGATTAGTATACTGAATTCTTTGTCAATACAGTAATTCTATCAGGCAACTCTTTCTACTTACGAATCACTCAAACTCGTTTGACATATGTATAACATACGTATAGATGATCTGAAAATATTCATAATCTATACGACTTGACACTTGCGACTAAAAATAGAAAATATTATTGCGTATTGGTGATTAGCATACGTTGTTAAATTTTTCTCGCGTTTAACGTGTAACGTACATATGTATATCTCTATATACGTATATGCAGAAATACATATAGTATCGCGTACGCGATTTTTCACTTCCAACGGCATCTACACGTGTACGGTATAAACGTTACAATCGTAAAACGAACAAACTAAAAGCGATGAAACGAATCTCGAAAAGAAACTCAAGCTCCATCTTACTTACACCTGTACGATAAATTTGCACATCCGTGCGTCGTTGCATCAATGTGTGTCCGAAACGAGGTCCGAAACAATACAGGCGCGCATGATCAAACACGTCCCACGTAATAATCGCGATGTCCGTCGAGACTGTCCGATCGAAGCGAGCGGCTCTTTCTGGTTGTCCGCTCCCTTTTCGTCTCGAACGTCCAGTGGTTACCGACATTCAGATCTGTCGGAAGCATTTAACGACTGTCCGTTCAGCTTATTCACGTAGCTGTACGCCAGAAGTGTTTCAACGGAGGCACCTACTCATCCACTGCGATTTTATGTACACCACGATCTAACGAGTGTGCCGGAAGTCCGCGGACCACGGACTACGCCACTTCTTCGAAGGTGAAATACCAGTGCACGCGTATAATACACGTGCACACACGCATACATATATATATATATATACACATATAGATATACTTGTACATGTACGAGCAGAAGGAAACGATGGAGGAACGAAGGAAAAAGGTTGAAATCTCGACCAGCGCAAAGCTGAGATTCGCACCCTTGGATCCCTAAATTACAACTGCTTCTAGCACGTGAACCGCTCATTACTATAATACATTAATTACAGTCTGTATACATTGCACCGTACTCGAATCGAGCGTTCCTTCGTTCTTCTGCTGAACGTCTTCAAGCTTTTCCTGCTGCCCGATGCCATATGGCGTCATTAAGTTTTAGAGGCTGCTTCCATGATATTTAACGCGTAATGATAGTAAGCAGCATCATAATTGTTAATTTCCGGAATGTCTGAGAGAGCGCCCCGGGCTTTCGATAAACCATCTCTGCCCCTCTCTTTCTTTCCTTCTGTTTTTCCCTTTTCTTTCTGTTTCTCTTTCTCCCTGGTTCCCGGGCGTTAGCCGGTCGAGTATAATGCTCGATCCGGCAGATAAAACTCAGGTGAGGAATAAGTGAGTTCCTCGCTCGGCTGGAGATTTGATTTGGATAACGGCTGGATTTATGCGAAGGCTCGAGGGACTGTCGTTCGCGGCATTTTTTAGTCAGACCGAAAGCTAAGTTGCGCTACAACCTCGCGAGCTTACGTAGCCACGATCGAGGATCGTTAACGTTAGATACATCTTTCTCGCTGAATCGTTCGGATATAGTAGCAGCTTCGTTCAGAAAACAACCATAATACCAAGGTTTCTTATCGAAATACGTACAATTTTCAATGAAAAGTCAGCTTGAAATCTATCAACTTGAAAGAAGCGAAAGATATGAAATTTTTCCAACATCAAACTGGCATGTGAATATTTGAATAACGAAAGAAACGTCTGAAATTTTCATTCACCAAGCTTGTTTCGTGAGATGTATAGAAATTATACGGTTCATTTAGGAGTAGAATTGTTAACAAGGTGCGCATTCACGAGAAAAATTTCAGCGAATTCCAGGATGAGATATCCAAGACAGAAGCAGATGAAACGGCGAAATGAATTTGCCCGGAGGCCTCGGTCATTTGCCAAAGAGTAATTTCCGGTACATGCGCCACAACCTAACCGCCATCGGATTTTAACGATTCCCAATTAGTCTCGTTGCTTCGCAACTAATTACGAATGAGCCGTGACTCGACACAGTAAATGTGAATCTATTGCTCGATAAACGTGGCTAGCTTGGTAGCATGACAATCGTACAAAGCATAAAACGCCTAAGCCTGATTCATGATTGGAGTTTACGGCACAGGTTGCGCACGTCTTTTTCCTCTTTCCGATCTGTATCTTCTACGCGCGTACACGTATCACGCGTATGTGCGTTTAATCCACGATAGTCACGTTTCGCGATTAAACTAATCGCGATCAGGAATCTCCGACGTGATGAAAAATGGGAATTAAACATCGAGCAGAGATTCCATTACGAAGAAAATTGAGAATTCGTCCAGCAAAATTTGAAACAACAATCTTCTTTTACGTTCGAGCTTCGTAATCATACCGCGTGTTGCAGTCTCTTTTTCTGGATGATGTTCAACGTTGGAGCAAGAAACTTCGAAGATGAAGGGAATCGAGATGAACAAACGCAGCAAGTTCAAACAGCATTAAGAAGATCGAATGAAATGCAAAGCAAGTGTGAATGAGACTAACGGCATTAAGAAAGGGAGACTCGAAAAAGATCGTAAGTGTTCTCCGACAAAAAGCGCAAACGCTCGAGCTGTCGAGATTCCCACATAAAAGATCCAATGGTTTTTTACTAATGTGCCGTGTGCACACATGGAAATATTATTTTCTACGATTTCAGTTACCCACGCTGTCTTTTCTACCATGTTGCAACAAAGAAAGCATCGAGCCTGGCTCAAATATACCAAGGGTTGTACACGTTCAGAAACCCGATTAGAATTCAGCTGATGGTGGGGGTTACTACTTGTCTGAATCTCGTTAATAAGCTAGTCAGGATGTTTTCCCCTCGTGCAACGAGCTTGCTCTACCTTCGTGGATCCCGTTTTCGCTATGGCGTCTAGCACGGCACCTTAGCTCGCACGATGTTCATTTGCTATGTGCTCACTGTCCAACTCGACCACTTAAATCACCCCGTATTCCCACTTACTTCTCAGTTGTTGCGTCCGGAGAAGGAGAAGGGTGCAAGAAAAGGTGGTTGATCCGAGGAATGTCTCGTACAACGAGCACGTTTAATACGATCTCTAGCAGCACCCTTTCTTCCTACCTGTACCTGAATCGATCTCATTGTGCACGGATTGCGTCATTTTCGCGTAAACCGAATTGTTCCCCCTCCCTGAGACGAATCTCGATTATAAGATAGACTACTAAAATAAGAGTAAAATGCATAACATAGTTTTTACGAGAAAAGCAATCCCCGGCTCTGTTACTTTTATTCTCCTTTCAGCGCGATCTATCGATACGGACGCGGTGCACCACGATCCATGACGAAAGCGAAGCAACGAAACACCAGGCGGCAATGGAATCCGAGCAATCGCGAAAGATCTAATTAACCAGCTCGATAATAGTCGCGAGATATGCGCCGATGAAGTGCACGGGTGCACGGCTCGAGACGCTCTTATCGAGCACGAGTAACAATAAATAACAGCTCGAGAGCGGTGAGATTAAACCGAGCTCTCGGATTAATTGCCCGACGAAGTGGCAATGCACGATCTAGCCGAGTAGTTGCAACAGCGAGGAAAGTGTCAATGACAGGGCACACAGCTAGCTCTGAAAACACGCTCGAGAGAGATCGTTGCTCGACTGGTAACGAAAAGAACCGATTATTAATTCGACGATCGCTGGATCGACCGGTATGTACGAGCCACGAATCCCACGAGGTGCTAAATGGTCCACGAACACAGATTGCGCAAACGGTAATTCCCAAGTCGAGATACGTTTTCAGCGTAACGAAGAAACGCCCCCCGAAATCTACCATTACCTGTCTCTTGCACACCATGTGCAACGGACTATTCGTAACGAATCGAATCGTACGTATCTCTGTAATCTGTTTAGAAGACAAGATCCTTCCGAGCGCTTGCATCGTGGAACACGGTGCTCGTACTTTTCGCAAAAAGTTAGCCGGCACGCAAAATGGGTTAGGGTGAATTATAATAGGTCCGTTCTTGCTGAACACGCGAATTTCCGTTAGCTCGTATAAATATCAGCTAGTACCTACGTGAACTCGTTTCAGACAAGTTGTCGAATCGCTGTATCTGTAAATCGTACGGACATAGACAGCTCTGTGAATAACGTTTTTGCCATGTTATAAGACAGATACGCCGGTGGTCGGTCAGTTATTACTTATAGCGTATAATGTAATAAATAATCGCGCTGGCAGCCAACTGGTGACATTATAATTACGCGGCATTTCGATGATATATGTATACGCGCGGAAGAAAGGAGTTGCTCGCGAAACTGACTCAACGTTAATTTACATTTGTTCGAATATAGGCCTGTGCGCGTACTTTCAGTCAGATTGCAGTGCATCGAGGTTAAATCGGTAGATTACACTACCGTACTCGCTAATACCGTGGGGCAGATGCAAGTTTGCTGTTTCGTTGTGTAATAGAATTTCGTAGCATTCGATCGATTCCTCGTTTCATTAGAAGCACGCGATTCTTAGATTTCCCTCGTCGAAAACAGCTTCAATTGGATTAACTTCTGACATTGTACGATATAATCTACTCTCTAAAATATTTTCTGACGTTCTTTAATAACTCACACTATTTCATTCAAATATTCATTTACATCGTCGTCACGAAGGATCTCAGTTGCACCATTTTCTGATGTTCTATGATATAAAGTCGCTACGGAAAGTATTTGCATACCGTTATATTCGCTGGAGCATTAAAGTAGCGATCAATTAGGTCCAGATATGGAAACGAAATATACAGCTTGATGGGAAAACGCATTATTGGAAAATAAGGATACGTGCCAATACTTTTTGTAATGACTGTATTTTGTGAGATATTTCCTGCCGTTTTCAAACAATCCGCACTTTTTGGATCGAAAATATTCATATACATAGGCTAAATATTAAAATGCAAAATTGAGATCGCACGTAGCTGTGATCCTGTTGTAATTCTTGACTTTTCGTGTTTCGATCGCGTTTGAATCTTCTAACATAAGAAATTTGTTAGCGACAGAATAGTACAATAAGACCGATTGAAACGACCGAAAGAACACATCAGGGTTAAAAATGCAAACGTGAAACGACTTGTAAGAAGCGCTGACGTTCTACCATAATGGTTAAAGAACACTAACATATGTACATAGTTTACGATCTCCAACGACTACAGAGAAATTATTCACCACTAAACTGCTTAATACTTTTCGTTACAGAGGAACGCTGACAAATACAAGGAGGGTAACAATACAAATACGATGAAACGACGAGCTCCGACTCCGCCAGTCCAGTTTTGGGCGTTGCGCCGTGCAAAGGGACCAGTAAAAGCTGAGGGTGATTTGGGCCTTAGTGGTCCTGTGGTGGCTGTGTATGAATCCTACTGGCCTGCTAAGTCCCAAGTAATCCTCAGCGCGCGCAGCAATAAACGAGTGCATAACCGCGCAGTTTCGACGATGAATCGTCAGCTTATTTTTGCCAAATAAAGTAACATCGCGTCGTGTCGAACATAGAGTTTCGAGATCGTTAAACTAATTGCACGTGAACTCGCGCCGCGGGTGGCTTTTTATTGCCTCATCGGCGAAAACAGACAAGATTTCGTGGCAAGCACATTTTTATTCCGCTGATCCTTTTTTTCTTTGTGAAACTGTAACCGTCCAAGTACGTGACTCGTTAAGTTTGGTGATTTACGTCCTTTAAATCGGCCCATTAATGCTTAATGGGATACCACGAGAGAAGGACTCGCAAAGGTATGGCGTATCGATTTACGTGCAAGCTTTTAACGTAGTTAATGAAAATCGATTTAAGAAAGTGTTGATCGGGAACGGAGGACGGCGCACAATGGCCTTATTCATCACGGCGAAGCTGTCAAGATCGATGCAACGTAAAGTAGAAAAAAAAGAAGTAATCGACGGCCGATTTAATCATCGTGATACGGCGGGCGTTCGGGATACCTAACATAGCATCGATGCGTGTTACAGAAGCTTGGAATTTTAAGTGGCTCCCGGGAGGCGTCACGACACGACCAACGTGTGAGTAAGTTAATTACAAGTCTGTCATATTCCTTACATATTTATCGTCTTTCTAATAACATTAATATCGGCCGGTTGCAGTACCGGTAGATTATTCTAGATCGGTATCGGTTCGCAATAATTCGCAGCGAACCTTGGCTGGCGACGTTCGCGGAAAAAGCGACAGCGATCTGAACGCGAAACGCCTGAAATTATTGCAATACACTGTGTTAACGGTTATTAAACGGAAAACCGAGACAGCAAAAGGCGTGAAATCATCGGAGCTAGCGGTATCCGAATATTAAATACTTCCTGACGAGCCGATGATCGTTTATTATCGCGAGCGAACATTTCCTTCGCGGAATATCTTTTGTATCGAAAAGGCAAATTGGCCTGCTCGAAAATTTATTTGACGTTGCTTACCTTTCTGCGTACCTTTCTTCGTGCAGCATGAGATCGTTCGAGAGGATTCTTAAGTGCTCTAGTTAGTCGGCAACCACCCGCTATGCGACCGATGTTCGAGCATATGCTGCATCGCTCGAGTAAGCTGCTCTTCGCGAACCGGGTACTATTCTTGTTGCCGATCCGAACGATGCTATGCAGAAGGACTTTTTTAGGTCCCGCTGACGACCATGCAACAAGCATTGTGTTTTAACGGGCATACAAATTTAATCGTCCTCCCGCGGTCGGGATACGAAAGCCGAATACCGAGTTCGATGCAAAGCAAGCGTCGCGTCGGTTCCTCGTGTTCGACAAATTGTTACTAAAAGCCGTTCGAACGGGATGATCGTAAAACACTCGCGGAATATATTGGAGACCGGAGAGATCGAGTGGAAATGAATGCAAACGAACGTGGGATAGAGTGGCGATGAAAAGGGGTATCGGAGCTTGTTCGCGAAACGAACGAACAGGACGTGGGAAAGAAGAGCTAAAATTGGCGAGAAAAAGAGTGAATTCTCGCGTGGCTTTTAAGGCTACTCGTAGGTGAAAACAGCTCGAGCTTGTTTTACTTTATTGATCAAAACTTAGTCGTGTTTCTTGAACGCACTAACACTGATACTTGTAGACTTGCCTAACTTCTGAAAAATTTCCAAATGTTACAAATTCTTCTTCTATAGATGTGTGTCTTTAAATTTATCGTCACTGATTATTAACTGGTCATATTAAGATTGCATTTCAGTAAAAATGTACTGTATACTTACTGTTACAGTTTGAGATTTAAATCGCGATTTCGTAAATTCTTAAATCGATGTAGGAAATCGATTATTCAACTTTAATACATTCACACATATTGGATGTATAATAAAAAATTTACGTTTCTTTCTATGTACAGATTGAACTTATCGAATAGTTATCTATCTATTCAAAGAAAATAATATTACAAACGCTGTAAAGATAATCACCGACCTTGATCAAGCGAAAACTACTGATTCTTATCAATTGAACTAGATTCTTATGCGTACTTTTCAAGAATTTTAAATAGTAATGCAAATAACGTTGCATTTCAATTCTATAAAAATACATGATTGATCATAACTAATCATAAATAACTGAAACGTAAATGTGATATGTTACATCTAAGATACTTCAGTACGTTACTAAACAAATTGTATAAATGCAACGATATTTTCGAAAAAAATGCTCAACCTTAATATTTAAACATCTTTCAACAAAAATATATGGATTCTCAAGCTATTATCAAATTCATTACAAAATATGATTAACTTCAACCATTCTTCGACAGCACATTGTGATCGTAACACAAAGCTATCAAGAGATTTAACTACCTAATAAAAACAAGATTCTCGTTCTCCGTGGAATCTCAATGATCGTCTTAAATCAAATTCAGACAGGGTCAAACGGTAGAATTTTTAATCAGGGAACTAACTAAAATTCCAACCAGATTTTACTGCAAATAACGAATATTTCGTATCTAGTCGTAATACCAGAGACGTATGAAATCGAGCTATAATAATTACAATTGCTGTGCTGCCTCGAGTATTCCCCTTTTCGCTTATCGGAACGCATAGCTTGCGTTATACAGCCACGAATACGAATTTATTAACATCTGGCAGAGATACGACCTTATTTAAATGCACGCGCGCATTTATGCACCGCGTAGAAATATACGAGGACGAAGATCCACTCTCGCACCTTCTTCTTCTTCTTCTTCGTTCTTCTTGTCCTCGACCTGCACCGAGTGCATACGCCCAACCGTTGTCCAAGTCTCTCGACTACCGCGTAAGAAACCTAAGCTAACATGAAACTGGTATCTATAGACGTCTAAGGAGATGTAATGGGAAATTACACGAACATTACGGAGAAAAAATATGATAAGTACAATTTTGTTGATTCTCTGATATTAATATTATTTAATGGTTGATAGGATATACTTTAACGTAATATAGTTAAAAAGAGGAATAACCTATTAGGGTGCAAAGATATACAGTGGCTATAAAAGTATTCGTACATCACCATTGTATTTATGATAGCATTTACATATTAATTAATTTGATCCAAGTATATTACATATCATATGTAATGGGGTTTTCATGGTATCAAATAAAGTTGATGTCTACTATGAAAATGAAATGTAAAATCTGACAAGAAGAAGAGACTCTTCACTGAAAAACGGGGATATGTACAAATGCTTTTTGTAGCCACTGTAAGCCTCTTAACAACAGATGAAAAATTCATGTGAAGAAAACTAATGGCATACCCTATATCTAAAACATGATAACAGATACTTTTGAAGTTGATATGATTTCATGTGAATTGAAATCAATCAATATCCTTAAGATCTTCTATATTTAGATTCGTATAGTCTAGTTAAATTGCATAAGAAACGTAGTAAGTAAATGTTGCTTCTAATTAATAATTGTAATCGTTAATTTGTTCACCTTAGTACGATTCTCATACCGTTATTACAAATCAACCAAAGCATCCGGATATTTATAAACATAGCCATGTACATAACTTAACAATACATGGCTGATTTACATAAAGTGAATGTGTTAAAAATTAAACGACATTAAAACGCGTAATTTACATACACCCAAGTGTAAAGAAAAATGTTAATCACATAAATGGTGCGTCTACGTTTTAGAGACTCGTCAACGTTAAAACGAGTAATAACGTAGCAACCTTCAAAGGATACTAAACCAACTCCTTCTCCTAGCAACGAATCGATGAAACTTCGTGTACGTGTACGTAAGACAATGAAAGTCAACTATTATTGCGGTGTCTACCGAAAAAAATTTCCGTAACATGCCTATTATAGCAAGGACCTTAATAGCCCATGGAAGTCTGAACGTAATTCCATAAAGGAGCCGACCTCGTAAAACTGCGAAAAATTTCTAGCTGTTAATACGGAATTATCGCCGACTCTATAATAACACGTAGCGCGGTTGGCAGGATGTGAATTTCAAACAGAGTCCGCAAGAACTTCATCTGTATGCGGAGATACGGCATCTTTTTTTACGCGGTCTGCTTTTAACCAAGATATATGATACGATGATAACGACGTTTGCAAATCATACTGCTTGTAAAATAACCACCGAGGAAATGGAAACAGCTTGTACGAAAGTTTCGAGTGCTCTTCGGTGGAAAAAGCACCTTACGAAAGCTTCGAACGTCGTTCAGAGAAATATACGTGACGAAAATGAAACACTGTAGTGGTGTCATTAGAATAGCAGCGGCACAAGAGTCAAAGGACGACGCGAATTGGGACAAATAAACTCCGGGCAAAACAATGTCGCCGCTACATACAACCGTCGAATGAAGACGAATTTGAATTTTCCGACTCTCCCCCGATCAGTATAAATAAACGTACGCGATCGCGAGCGAGAGAGTATCGAACAGTATCGTACAGTATCTACAGAGTATCTTCGAGCATCACGAGTATCTAACAGTACTTATAATATGTTCGAGCGTCTATCGAGTTACGCGACGAGCATTTACGAGTATTTATTCCGCCAGTTTTCTTGCGATTTATACTTCGTACTAATGACTCACGTATACGGCTGTATATTAATTTATTATTTTAAATATATTCGACGGTTACAACAACGAGCAATCTCGTCATTAAACTTCACGTACCAACGTTCTCTTCACATAAACATCTACAGAAATATATATATATATATATATATATATATATATTTCGACATGCTGCAAATTCACAATGTGTCAATGAAGAGTTACGGGGCGCCACGGCGCTTTCAACTGCTATTATACATTTTCGAGATAAGATGTTAATTTTACAGGTCGACAATACGAGAAGGTATACCGATATCGTCCTACCGCTTGGATTATTCTCTTCGACCAAACCGCTATTGTTTAACGGAAACGTATATCTCCACTGTCACCGTCAGTCTTAGAAAGAACACTTCTTCGGCGGTCTTTGCGATGAAAAACTACGAACGAAGATATGCAGGGGACAGGATCGACTGTGCGTAATAGAAATGGCTAAGGTATGAATAAAAGAACACGCGAGTAACTGTAATGATTGATTTTAATTGATTTTACGAAGCGTCGCGAACGCAAATTTCTTAGTATTGTTCTGGGACAATTTGAAACAAAAGATCTATTGGATTGACAACTAAGTCATTGCGGATTTTGTCAATACCACTTAATGACAATATTGCAAATCCAATATTTGTGGAAAATATTTAAGAACAAGATGAAGTATTCGCGCTTCAATTAGAAAAGAAATTTGTTTTATCCTAATAATGCATAATCGCAGGAAAATAACACTTGATAAATCTGCATGCTAATTGTGAATTATTACCCTATCTGTCTCTAGATTTACTTTTATATATCTTGAACAATATAAGATTCTATAAAGCGTTTTAGCGCAGTAGATGTAGTTGCACATGAATCGGGAGAGACTCATATTATCGTGACTTGGAATATTAACGTTGTTTTGGTTTTCTAGGTTCAAAAGTAAACAAGCTCCGGACAAAATATTATTGCCATTATTTGTAATCGTCAACCGGAGTCACATTTGAACTTTTTATAATAACAACTGTAGTCACAAATAGACGAACGTGCAGTCTAAGACAGTTCAATAGTAGAGTAATTAACGAGTAGAGGAGTTGAATTGTTTCGAGCGAGCGACGATCACGATCAGTGTACGCTATTTCTGTACTCGTACTCACAGTGATTGTAATATATCGACTATTACGATTTTACCACTCGTCTCTTTATTAAACGAATCGACACGTTTAATAGCCACCTCGAATTGAATTTAAAGAAACCGAATTTTAATAATATTTTATATAACCAAGTATTTTGAAATCGTACAAGTCTTCCAAGAGAAAAATTGAAAAGTTACTGAAAACTGCTAATGATATGTTATTCGTTAAAAAGTATGATTAATAGATACGAGGTTCCACTTTGTGGCGCTTTAAAATTACATATCTACATGTACAGAAGTACGAAATTACTTGTGATAGTGATTTGATATTTATCCCACGCGAAAGAACCGAAATATTAAAAATTGTTCGAACTTATCACAACTTGACTGGTTACGACAACCCCAAGGACTCGAGAAATGAGATATATAATAAGAAAATGTTGACTTTCGGCTGACATAATTAATTTTAATAATCTAAGAGCAGAACTTCACGCCTATTTACCACTTGTACGTTTCGACGTTTCCCTAACAGTCAGTCATGCAAGTTATCTTTCTACGAACGATTGATTACTTGTCAGACTGATCGACAGAGCAGAAAGTGACAAGTCGAAACTGTCCCACGCCGACCGTGCAACTCCTACCCTGGTCGAAAAGAAACTCTCGTCCGGATAGAAACGGTATTACGTAGGGGAACGAAGTCGTATCATTGTACGATGCAGTGCTGCCGGGCACAGTAAATCTCATGGTCTATAGAACTCGAAGAAATCATTACAGTGCAGTGGGACGCAGTATATTGCTGTTAATATAGCGCAGCACGCCCTTTTAAGCTTCGCTCCGTGCAGAGAGATATATACAGGGTGATCTCGTAGAGAGCTTAGAACTTGGCCAATAGAAGTTGAAAGGCTTCTATACCAGAGGCCCGAGGAAGTGGAAATTGAATGTGATTTGTTGAAGATATTGCTTTTGTAACATATCGTACGTCTGATATTGAATTTTTAATCGATTTGGTTCTAAATTAGTTTGAAGCTGGTGATCACTAAACTGTAATAATGTATAGAAATATATTCACTTAATAATAATTGATATTGCGGCAAGTAAACTATATCGTTGTGTATATTACGATATAGTTTATTATTATTTATTATTTTTCATATATTGCGTGATTTAAAGGAAGATCAAATAACTTAGAGGCAAATGTTCACCGGACAAGATAAAAATGAGGTTCCAAGTTAACTCCTTACTTCAACTTGCAACAAGAAAATATTCTGCCTGATGATATTCAAGATAGATTAAATGATTAGTTAGTAACATATAAGAATAATAAAAAGGTGAATAAATAATGCAAATGATCAACGTAACACAACACATTATAGTAATATGTTTATATACAAACAACTAATATCGTAAAAAGCATTGATTATGTTTCCATTAGATTTAATTTCCAATAGAGATTAAACCGTCTTCGATTGTTTGGTCTTTTCTTTATATATTTACTTTATCGCTGTATTCGACGTAAATTTGTGAAGAATCGGGCTGATATTAGATTTTTTAACATACTGTAAAAATATAAATAATATAGAAATTAGTATAAAAGGTGTAAACTTTATCTCGAATATTTAATAAAAATTCGAAGGATACTGCTATAATCGCGATAATATCTAATCCAGAATTTCTTTGCAGTAAAGTTAGGTATCTATGATACGTGATACTTTCTGAAGCAAAAGGTGGTAGGAGAATGTCGATCGATTCAAGATACGGTCAGTATACAAAACACAAAGAAAGAAGGACTGTAAAGTGCGAAGATTCTCGCAAATGCCCGAGGTGTCGACGAAGAGAGAAGCGTAAAATCGCAATAAATCAATGTTAATGGCGCTATAGCTAGATGCTGCGAATCAGGCAACGAACAAAACATCCCGTCGTAACCGAGGATCTTCCGCGCTATCGATGCATCAATAATATTTAGTGCCGGAAGTAAGTATCGCAAAGAATATCATAGAACGCCTCTATTCAGCATATCGTGTTCAATATTCGTTAAAAGTATGATGTCTCGCGAGAAGACTTTAAGGCCTCGAATATTTTATGTCGAAAAAGTTTGTTTTTTAATGCTGCGTATGGGATATTTCATCGTATTTTAAGTACGATTTTCAGTGCCTTGGAACATCTACAATATATTTAATAGCCCAATGTAGTAATAAAAACTGCACAAAAATGGTATTTACTAGATTCGATGCTGTGAAGAATGTTTTATATTTATTCAATTCTAAGCAGCAGTGTAAAGTAGGAAACCTGCAAAAGCTTGTTAACCTTGTTGTTGCTTTGTCATTTGTTTTGTCACTTAAAAGTAGACCATTAAAAAATTAAAACCGCTAAAAGATAATATGCTTGTTTTGTTATACGAATTTATACTAAAGTTATTTTTCAAATTTTAGACAGTTATTGAAAAACAACTCGAGAAACTACTCTTGAACGTAATCAAACCAAATTTATGAAAAACAGGCTCGAGTGCCCTTTTTCTTTCATTTTAGTTCTCGAGTCAGAACACAAATTGCAATGACAAGGCACAATTGTAAGATATCGCACAGTGCCACATAAATCAGCAAAAGCGACATAACTGTCCTCTATCGGCCACACTATGAAGATAAATGAATAAGATTTTCATAATTGGCCGAGGAGTGTCCCTGCAACTTTTTTATAACGATAATTCGAAAATAGCGTTTTTCAATTTGTGCCAGTTTCCACGAAATGGTGCGATATGTATTTTTATGGTTTTCCAAGAGCTGCCTCGACGATTCGCCGCAAACCGCTCGTCCGCACAGAGCCTAACCTGGTAGAATACTGAAAGCCACTCGTGAGATTTCACATTTGAAGTTGCAACATTTCTACATGCTTACTTGATTTGACAGTAAATCACAGATGAATGTTAGTATCGATCTTTTATCTTTTACAGCTGCTATTACGATCGGCAGTAAATATTCTATTTTATTACTCGGAAATTTTATCACCTACCGAATAAAATAAAAATTTGTTTCCTACAATATTCGCACTCTAATAATGTTTTGTTTTACATGCCGTATCAATTCGACGTTGTATATTGTTCTTACACAGCGATAAGGTACGTCTCATGAAAATAAAAATGCAATTTGATTTCAGATGTGGAAAACTGTACGAGATCGTTTTGGATTTCGTTGAGGCAGGGTTGGGGTTTCTATGCGGCATGTGCCTTGCTTTTACAAATGCAATGCCCTTCGAAATCCCAAAAATGTCCAACGCTTGTCTACGTTACGAGAATACAACCAAAACAGCAAACTGTTACTCGACATAGCTCTAGTTCAAAGTTCAAACTCGAATATGTTCGCCGAAGATGCAATGGATATTTAATGTGCAACAAACATTAAATATCGGATTCTGTGTTTGAAACAAAGAATTACGCTAATTCCATTTCCAAAAAAATATATTAGTTTCAACGATACATACATACAATATATAAACAAGATGTAATTATTTGTAGTATTTTAAGAACTGAATTTTTGATAAATTTTTAAGTCAATCAACTACAATTTCTTTATTCACCATACTTGTTAACTTACTTATTTAACGAATAAGTAAGTGTCAAATTGGATATTATACAGAAATTCCTATTGGTTATCACATTTTAAAATTGTTAAAATGAAGAATGTAAGTAAACAAAAAAGTATCCCAATTACCCTATTTATAAAAATATTTATTTAAAAAATAGTTATACTAATTAATAGTAAAAAAATTGATCATCTATTTTATATATGTGTACATAATATATTTCACGGAGTTAATTATTTTACATTCTAAAGTTTAATGTCATTTGTATACCCTAGATCCGTTAGAAAGTAGAATTAGGATAATCTTTGCAACGACTGAATCAAACATAACAGAAAAATATCAAAGATATGACTCACCGGTTTGAAGTCTAGCAGCCGTACTCGCGGGAATCTAACGCAGCTACTGCGCCGTGGAGTCGCATCGATATTTTCATTGTCTTGATCCCGATAGTTCCGAAAGTCCAATAACATTCTTCGCATTTTGAACGATCGCGAATCTCTGTCCATATAGATTAATCGTACGCGTACACTTCCCAAAAAAGAACGTGCGATAGAAAACACGTACAACAATCACTATGAAAATCACTATAAATTCCCGAGAAAACTGTCTTACTGTCAAATAACTATGTATCTCGTACGAAGCACAACGAACGAATCTTTCAATAAACTCTAATATATTATTCGATAAACATTCGAAAAAGCAATTTCGCGACGATAAATCGAACTGATCAAGTAGTACCAACTGAAATTAGTCACAACTGAACACAAGCAACCTTGCAAATACGTACCGATATTACAATTATTGATATTCTATCGTTCGATAGCGAATCATTATTTAAACATGAGATAAGAAATAACGTATCGTCAAATACTTAATTAAATAATCGTTAGAGTTAAACAGAAATTTTGCTACGTCGTAAAATTTGTTCGAAAGCATGGAGAAAAATATCGCGTACCGAACCACGCGCAGGACAACGTTCGACTGAATAGAATTTGACAACATTCGTGGACGTTACGTGCAAGGTCGCGCGTATTTGAAAATGTAAACATATGTAACGTATCGACGATCCATAAAAAATTACGATTGTTTTCGACGTCTGTTTATACCTTCGTTTTATCTCGGAGTGAAATCAAATATTTCCTATAATAATAGAGGGTAAGAAATAATTTCTATAGAAAATCTTTATTCTATTTCTATATCGCAAGAGTTTGCATTTACGTATGCATTTATATGAATTGTTACAAACTATTTTTTAATCTTGTGGCTTTTACAAATTATTCTATAAGTAATATTTATGTATGTAACTGTTAAATGTTCAAAAATAGGACTTATCTATTCGAAAGATTACATTGATTTAATGTATTAATAAATTAATAAAAAAATATTATAATCAAATATTAAATTTATTAATAGGAACATATTTATTGTAATAATTCTAACTCTTTGTTCGATCTTTTTCGGTAAATCATTAATTTCTCAAAAAATCTTTGAAGTCTTAACTTTCTTTATAGGGTTTTGTAATAATCGAATGAATCGATAATTTATACGTGCTAACAATAAACTTAACTAAGAAATAAAGTGGATGGAGTAATTATTTTCAATTACACATTCTCTTTAGTTTATCTAACGCTCGTAATAAAATAAAATTCCTTTCTCATTCATTACACATTAGCATTGACTTTTCTTGCAGATATCAATTTTACAATCTTTCTAATTGCTGGTTGTAAATTTTAACTGGAAATTCAAAGCGCAAAATAAGAAAAGACATTAGTTATGGGTATGACCTGATAATTTGCCTCCTGTGTCTAAGTCGATATTATTCCCATATCGTAAGTCGTAAAAGTACGCACCAACTTGAATCAGGAACGTAAGCAGTGAACGTGTTAAATGGTGTTTTATTGCTTCAACAGACTCTAAGAAATGCTCGGTTTCAAATGCATGCAAATGTAATGAAATCTTTCGGATGCAAATCATACGTAAACCTAAACATTTATGAGGCTTGAACCTTTAATTTCTTATTAATATCTTAAAATTCTCGAATGATTCAGAATAGCATTGCAGGGGGGTGCGAACACGTTAAAGAACGTTAATTGAACAGGATACACACGAGAAGTTTGTTAGAAACTACTGATTTTTTAGTTGGTTAGTAACTCTATAAAAGTTGCATTAAATAGTAGTATCTTAATGAACTACCAATGATATTTCCCGCGCAAATGGGAACTAGTTTGTAAATATCAATTACTTCCATTTTTTAGTACAGGTTTGCGAAAGCATAGTGCAAGATATGATATGTATTTTATGATACAATAAACATAGAAACATACATATTCGAATTTTTCTCAGATAACACGATATGAGTAAAATATCAAATTTTGTAAGTTTCAAAGAAATAAACACATATACTTCTTTGCAAGTGCTTTCTCTTAAAAACAAATAATCAAACAAAAAAAATACATAAATATCTACGGTATGTTATGGATTAGGCAATTAAATCCCAATATATATGCAAATTGACAGCTTCTAGAGAAAAATGACCTTTAGAAACAACACCGAGCGTTTTAATATAACGATACAATATCTTCAACGTGTTTAGAGAATCGAGAGCTTGACTACTTAATATTTGTTAGATGGCTAAATATTTCAATATTTAAATAATGTAACGAATGAGTAAAAGAATAATAATAAAAAATTATAAGTATTATTATACTATTAATAGATAATTTACATTATAAGTATTGAAAGTATCAAAGAAAAATTATAATCACTGATTATGAGTAGCGATGCTTATGAAAATATAGGGGTCTTTTCAAGAAATAAATAGCACGACGGAATGTTGATTTTCAGCAAATGCTTTATTGTATTAATCCATTTAGTGTTACATTTGATAATAGACTATATGTAATCTACTAGATGTATAGAAAAAATATTTCGTCAAATCGTATATTTATTTCAAAGTATTTAACAATATAAAGCAGTTTCGACATGAAACTAGATGAGTACATATCTGCGTCAGGTTATTTAGCTACATGTACAATTCACAGATCAGAATACATATATTTGTACTAATTGTGTTTAATGAAAATATTTGATCTCATACGTATAAATATAAAATTTGATAAAAAATGCTAATTTACAGAACATAATGTTAATTTTTGGTTGACGTGTGATTACGATTCGCTGTTTAATTTAGCGATTAAACGAAACGAGAGGATCAATCATCTACATTTTTAATCGTAAATATTTAATGCTTTTAAGTGCATAAAAAGAAAAAAATAGTGCCATGCAAAGTTTCAGTTACTATTGATATCATTATATTGATATTATGAACGAGAAATAAAATACAATAAAATATAGTCGAAATGTTTCAGCATTTTCCAACTTATTCACCGTCTCTCCACAGGACGATATGTTATAATCCGAGACTTGGCTCTTGTGAATAATGCTATTCCCAAGAGTCAGCCTCAGGGAATTTCTGGTTCGTTTTTCGTGCATCAGCTACGTCCGTACGGTCCTTCCGCTTCCGGCGTCGTTTCCCTGTGCACATAACAAAAATCGGTTTATGCGCGACGACATAACCCTTCGAGTTTATTAGTTGGTACTAATACTTCATTTTTAATCGATTATTTCATAGATGAATTTATATAGTATTTCGACACATACACACAGAAAAAGAGAGAAATAAAACATATCATTAACGTGTTGTAAATTAGAAAATTTTCTATTTCACACAGTCATTCTTTTGAAACATTACAATATCATCATTAATATGTGACATAACACATGTGTTATAAAATATTCGAATGATTCGTAAACAACAAATCTTGTCTCGATACTGCAGTTTTAATTCTACTAATCATTCCATTATAAAAAATAAAGATTACAAGATTGTACTTATTTTAGTTGTCAATTTATGGAACTGGATATTGCTATTATACAGGTGAAATATAAAATAATTTTGTGAAATCCGATAATAAAAGTAGAATGAAGTATTTTGAGTAATTTCGTTCTGTATTTTGTAATTTACGGTAAATATCACGAGTCGGTACAAATTTAAACAAAATTGAAATTTTTGTTTGAAAGCAGCGTAGAAGTTTGAGTAATACAATTTCTCTTATCAATTAATACAATACCAATAAGTTAACAATCTGATCACAGAAATACAGTTACAAGTGACCACAATTTCATCAATTTTGCACATAACAAAATCGAAATTGTCTTTCACAATGTATTGTCTTACAGTATGTAAATCGTTAATTACAAAGATTCTTCTTATGTAAAGTGCAACAACTCTGTCTTTCCTTTCCTTAAACAGGATGTAAAAGACTCATATATAAAAAAGAGTGTAAAAACTTTCTTAAATAAAATGTAAAAATGTAAATATATAAAATTCTTAGTTTATAAAAATGCCTCAAAAACGCATTCTGATAAATAACTTTCCTAAAAAGCGTATATCCATTATTTTAATAATTATTAATTGCAAAAGTCTTAAAGCACGTAGTTTTATAATATAAGAGCTTTAATCGAACTTTATTATGATAATTATTATGATGTCATTATTTCACTTTTATGAAAACAATTTATATATCCGCTTTTTTAGACTGGTCATTAGTTAAATTGTATACACAACGCCCAGCCATCGTGGATAGGTAGATGGAGATTCCCTACGGCGAAGTAAAGAGTACAAAACAAACTTTTTGCTGAAACTTCGTTTTATAATCAGTAGATGTGTAACTGAATCAATTTTCGACAAAATCATTCTCCTCGTAAACGAAGTTGCATATACAAACACTTTGTTGTGCATCTTTAACTTATCTTTACATGAGAAACCACCATTCGGTTTGCTGCCACGATAGTTGAGACATTTTGTATACATCGTCACATGTAGCTCCAATTTCAGTTCCGTTGCATAATAATTGCAAGTTCTATACATTTATCAAATGAAATATTTTATAAAAACATGTATAAAATATTAAATACAAAAAAACATGATCATTAAATAATGAAAATCATATATACTAACAATATAGCTTAAGACAAGGATTCCTCTCCTTGACTGTATAGTACCCAGGGCCTCTTTTGAATTAAAAAATAAATACTTTCTAAAAACGTCATCGAACTATTTATGCTTTAAAGTAGAAACAAATTAAGTAAATTTAAGGAATTGACGATCGAGCACCAGGAACAGTCAGCTATCGTTGCATTGTCAACAGCATTATTCTTCGAAATTCGAGTAAAAATCACATTTCATTTCCTTCAATCCGTCTTAATCGCAATGTAATAAAGAAAAATTATAGTAAAAATTTTTGCCAACATGATAAACAAACATTTGCCTCTACTGAATCGTTGTTTAATCCGACTTACATCAGATGGATCAAAGAACAATTCTGAATCATTTTGTTTCTTATCATTTGACAAAAATTTTTTTCTATCAAGCGCCAAGGTATTTTTCGAGCTATGGAATTTTTCTACTACTATCGGTTTCGTTTTCGATTGTTTTTTCGTCCGGTTTCCTAGATGAGGACTAGCTGACGGGGAAGAAGCTGTACTAGACGTCTTTTTCAAGGAAAACGAAGATTCAACTGACGCTTCACTTTCTTTATACTTTGTCGAAACGGATGACTTTCTCTCAGACAATTTATTACTACTCGAACCAGTTTGCATTGACACAGATTGTTGACTCGTGCCTTTGTTAGAATTATGTTTCTTTGTTTTTCCCGGCTTGCAGCTACGATTGCTTAATGTCAACGAATTATGACGATCGTCTTTGGCCGTGTTCGACGACTTATTTTCAGTACTTTTTGAAACTTCCCTCGTGTCGTCTACCTTGTTATCGTTATCAGATCCCGCGTTTCGTTTCATTATCGTGTATTTCGGCACCGCGTCCTTCTTTCGTTCGTTCTGGAAATCCGTAGGCAAACTAAGGCTGTTCTTTAATTTGACTTTCTGCTCGACCTTCACTGGCTCTAATAAGAGCGGCTCGACGGCCTCGTGATAACTTCCACGGGGCCTCGATGTGGCTCTCGATCGTTCATGAGGATAGGAGCAAGGGATGATGGACTCTGATGATAATTCGGGGTCATTACCTGTGGCTACTTCCCAGCCATCGTCGTCCTTAGTGGTCTTCACGCCGTTCGTTGGCACGGAGTTTTCCCCTTTCTTCGGCGAGCCAGCCCTACAATACAAAAAGTACCAAAATAGGCGCTATCCTCTTTGACATAACCTTTTTTTTTATAAAAATTCTATGTCCTAAAAAGTAGACGAGTAAAATTAAAGGCGTAAAGAGTTATTGAGAAATTCATTAAATGCCAAGGCAGAAATTACATTAATGGCGAGTGTTCGGAGGCACTTGTTCACCGCTACAAGTAAATACATAGTTATTCTATTTTTATATAAATTATCTTTTAGTGTCAGTTATTTCTATTTTTTCCGACCATTTGCAAAATTTCAGAGTATCAACTCTACCCATAGACTTGATTCGCATATCGAATAGTTTATAGTCTACTATATACATTGAGACAGAGAATATACGAAGCAAAGTACGAAGAGAAATTTTTCTTTCGATCATCGAGGAACGTCAGTTTTAAACAACATTACAAATATCATACATAATCCAAACGTTTACAGCAATCAAACTAAACACTACTGTAAATGTATATACGTTGATACGAAGGACCAAATGGCTAATTGACAGAACAACCGAGTCAAAGTTAGAATTCTGTTGTTCGTAAACCACGCGCGATATCGTACAATCAACGTTTCTTACATACATCATTTTGCAATCATTTTCGTGCAACCATATCCTGTTGTGTATCTGTCTAACTGCTGTAATATGTTGAGATATGTAAAATTTTCTATACGCAGGATACTGTGCTCGAACGTTCGAAACATTCACGGGTACAAGTCACGCGTATTTGTCGTATTTACGTATGCATTTCGCGATCGTGCATAAAAAGGCGTCGATCTCTCTCCCGTGTACGCATTGTACCGATTACTTTTATACCGAACGAGCACGATTATTGGGCAAAGTTTACGCAAAAAATAGATCAATTGCCTTTAATCGTGCGCTATCGAGCATTAAAGAGTGGGAAGAATTTATTCGGTGCACGTGTTGAAGCTTGCCGCGGAAATGTTACCGCAACTGTGACCACAACTTATGAATATGCAGCATCACGTGCGTGCATGCGGTGTACATCGTCGTTAAGTATGGCTGATCAGTGCAAGAATGTCAGATATCCTGTCAACTGGGAATTTTCTTCCAATCCGTGCCTTTCGCGAACATCAACCATGTCACCAGCTGGAATGGCTGAAGTTAACGAGTCTTCGAATCGCTCCTTCTCCCCCTGCGTTAACGAACCTAACTCAGGATATATTTTGACTTGACGGTATTCACAAGTCGAAACGGCTGCGTAAATTGTGCATTTTTATGGTTGTAAATCACGTTAAGATACTTTCTCTATTCTTGAACTTTGTCGAGGCTGAAACAGGTTTCGATGAAAGCGTATACCTCGAAATCGAGAGGGTTTGATGCGGATTGCTATGAATCTGTAATTAGAGATCTTTTGTTGTTTTCGTTGAAATAAACGACGTGGATTCGAAACGTGCGAAATAATGATAAATTATACTAAATACGACACCTGCTTAATAATAAAAACAATAATAACAGTGAGCAACAACGATGCCGGCCGAGCAACCAAGAGTTGAGAATTTTTCTCCAGAACGAAAATACCAGTTCTTAAAGAGATAGAAAAGAAATGGTAAGGGAAGAGACAGTTAATGTAAAAGAAAGAAAGTAAGAGTAAGGCGGGAAGACTTGGAGAAACTGAGAAAATAACAAGTGAGAGAATCGAATGTAATCGAAAAGATCTAGACCTGATTGATACCTTGAAGATTATGAATAGAAAATAGGGAAAGAATTAGGAAAAGTTAAAAATGTAAAAGATTTTTAAATAGAAATAGAATTAATATCCTGGCCACCAAATTTGTACAGAAATGATTGGATTGCCGTAGAAAAAATCGTGAGATGCGTAGATAAAAAATAATATTTTTGAAAAGGTGGAAAAAGCGCAGGTAGATGATATAAACGATAAAGACCTTATGGCAGTGTTGTAATTGCGGCGCATGCTCGAGTTCAAAAATAAATTAAATTAGCGTATATTCGTTCAATTCTTGGTTTTATTTTCAGAAAAATAATTCATTCTAGTAAAACATGTCGTTTACGATCTCCCTAAGATACGCAACGATTCGTATACCCGTTTCATTGCATCCCTTCCAACAGTATATAGCGAATCTCAGTCCGCGCAAGTAGTGCTCCATCCTGTGCATTGTTCCATTAAAACTAATCCTTTCGAAGGGATTGAAACGAATTCTGCAATAAAATGTTGCAATTACATATATAAACTTTTAAACAAGTAGTCGCACACAGCAACATATACTGTTAACGTCAAAGAAAAAGTGATTGATTAATAACGTAAAATGACGTAATATACGTTACAATTGAGTTATTCATTTACGTACGCTGTTAATATAAATTTTAGATTGCGAAAGCACGAAAGGAGTTTCTGTAATTTACTGAATTTCGTAATTAAGAGGTCAACGCACCGTCAGGATGATATGATATTACTCCAGAAATGTAAAGACGCTATCCTCGTGGAAAACGAGGAAAGAATGTCCTTATCCTTTGAACAAGCCTTAACGCATTTTGTTGGAGGTACGATCCCATTGTCACAACCCTGGCAGCAATCCTATGAGACAGACAGATCAGACTCGCTGGCAACGCGGTATTAATAAGGCGCCCACGTGCCCGACCAATTACTACGTTCATAACTCTCGTCATTTCACGGAATGGTAACTGCGTTATAACTACAAACACAACGGGTGACTGCCAAGCATTTTATTACATCCCAGACCGAAACCTTGAACTTTGTGCATCTCGTATCTGTGTAAACGTAAACTTCCGCGAAAGCATTGAATAACAAGGAATTCTATGCGAGTATAGCTCGAATTATTTCAGGACATTCCGATTATTATTCCGAAACTAGATATTCCCATTCGCGTTCGCCGGTTAATGCATGCGAACGTGTCTCGAATCGAGACAACGTGTTGCGTGTAAAGGGATGCGAGTTACGGCCCCATAGTTTTTCAAGTATTCGTGACCATACGATATTATTGTCAATGAAAGTTTACAGATTCCGAAAGACTGACGATGATTTGATCAAAAGAACGAAGTGAGTTTAAATTTGTTACATACGACCATACAAGTTTCTTCTCTGATAAGATATTCGTTTATGTTTAATCTGAAACGAGAGCCTATACGTAAACAGCTAGATGTCCTGGAATTTTCAACGATATTTTAAACAGAAAATGCTATTTGAAAACTACAAGATGAGTTAAATTTCGCAATAAAAGTTTTCTCAAACTTCTTTCGCTCTTTATGTTCTTCTCGTCAAATTAAAATACCTGAATTGTCTTTGACATTCGAAGGATTTAATGCGGATCTTCGTAACTTAATTTCAAATGTAAAAAGAGGTTGATAGTAGGGTAGAGAAAAAATTAATTTCCCAGAATGCGAAATCGACTCGGAAATAACGCTAATGAGGTAGCAGCCCAACGAGTATACATACTTTGAAGAAAAAGACAGTGAAAGATGAAAATAAATTGCAAAAAGAAAAGAAAAATTGGAGGCATGTTAAACGCATTACAGCCGCGCTCCCGAAGGCATAATACAGATAGAGGGGTTGTACTCGGATACAAGATATACTAGCTGCTCTAAAGTATTTGCATTATGCATGGAAATCTACTACCTCCTGCTAGGTGCAAGTACCTTTTTCAAACCACAAACATTATCTCGACGCATGAAAATATCATCAGATATTCCCATAAAGCCAACCCATTAGACGTCAATACTGTTTCTAACAGATATAATACGTCTGACTTTTTCGCTTATTTTCTCTGTCAATCTCATGCAACCCGATAACATGACACTTACATAAAACGCGCCTCGTTCTTCACTGGGAATGTTGACATCTTACTTAGAAAATACCGACACAACATTATAATTTCGCTTTCAAAGATTTATGCCATACAGTTAAAATACAATGGTATTGATTCCATGGAATCAAACGATACAAAAACATTATACTTTTATTAATACTCTACTGATTACCGATACTTCCTTTTCATTGAGTCGCAGAAAAGAGTTCTACAAAACGTTAAAAATCATACGGTTACGATGAAATAGATAAAACGTTAGGTTACCTCCTCGAAAGCTAAAGAAACAAAGTTATGGTTCTTGTCTATCAAAATAACACTTCTGACCGTGCGAAGATTATTTACAATTAGATTGTACCGGCATGGCACTCGACGATCGGCGATCCTACAGCGTTATTACTGGCTTTTTCCGTAATAAGCCAATTTATCCCGAACGCGGTTAAATTTTAATCTTTTTCTAATCTGCGGCACTGGAAGAGGCTACGTATTGGCCAGATCGGATCCACCGCTTCAAGGCAGGTAATTACGAGAGTGGTCGAGCGCGGTAACCTGTTTCATCGTGGCAATTAATATACACACGTGGAAGAATGGGACAATTTTTTTTGGCCGCATTAGTAATGAAACATACGAGGCATAAATGAAATTTATTGAACAGTCTCGGAACGATCGAAGTATAAATTCGTGTCCCGTGGTTCGATAACCGTGTCGACCAAGTTCGACCTGCCTAATGGCCGTTCGACGTAATAAAAATTCTCACTGTTGCTACAACGTTCGCGTCGTTCGTACCACTTGCTGCATGGTGACGAGCAGGAATTTATTGCGATCAACTCACCGGCTCGATACCGACGCAACCGAAGTAGATGTCTAATAATCTCTTTAATAAACGAATTGCCGTTGCAATAAATAACATTTAATAGGCGTGCTACGTGCGATTCCTTTCGAAGGTGGGAAGTAATCTAGCTGGGCCGAGGGTTAATGTCCCGCCGCGCCGGTTGATATTAATAGCTTAATGCACAGCCGCACAGTGATCCGCCTCGTAAATCGTCATTACTTGCCGCGAATTGCTTCGATTCGCGGGCTGTCCATTGAAATCACCAGGGTGTAGTTACGCCGCCAGATATGCAAAGTGACCAGACCCTTCGTCACCGCTGTTTCTTGCGCGCACGAAGAAAAGTTTTAATTACACGCGGGGTAATGAGATATTGCCGTCTGCTTTCATTTGCAGAGCAAATTATAATTTTAAACTGATAATACGTTGTTCGATTTGTTTTATCAACGTCCTCGGAATGCAAATGCCTACTCGCTCAATAATAAAATTATTAATGCGTTTTTAAAAGTATAATGTCAATAACATTTCCTTCTTAACTAACGTTACAAAGAAAAACTGACATAATACGTTTCACTGCACTCCGCCTGATCCTATTTACACTACGTTAACGAGTAATTAAGGATATACTACGAAACAAGTCGAACAAAAGTTAAAACTTGTTGCAGACGTTAACCGCACTTAACGATAATCAGACTAATATATTCGAATAACGTACGCTATATTTATTCAATACGAGCATTGTAAGCTATTCAATTAATACAGCAACGTTATCTTTCTATAAACGAAAATGAATAATATAATTGAAAGTCCTTTATACTATCAATTATAAAGTAAGGATGAGACTTGTATCATTTTTCATCCTCATATCAACCACCTTCAAACCGATTACGCTATAACCAATTTTCGCGATACTTCGATAACAAAACAAACGTACAAATTTCCCTACAATCTGCACTTTCGTCCACCTTCGATCCACCTCCGCTTGCCTCAAACCACTTAACCATAGGAACGAACCAGATGTAAAGCCTAGAACAAACCCTATTTCAAAAGAATAATCACACACGACCAGTCTTTCTTGGTAAAGAAGAATAAACGAGACAAGCGACAATAACAAACAAGAGTACTCAAAATTAATAAAGCACCGCGAGGGTATCGAAACTATGTCCGTGGATAGGCGCGCGCAGTCACGGCACGCGAACCAACATCGTCGATAAATTACTGGTCGCGCACGGTGTTTCCGCGTGACACGAAAGCTTCGTCCAAAGGAAAGAAGCTTCTCGTGCACACGACCGAAGGATAGCTGGGGCACTCCAGAACGCGGCAACAGATAAAAGTCGCATGCGACACAGAAGCAGTCCGCGATGGTGTTGGCGCGCGTTTGCGGAGTGATGCATTGGTACCGCCAAGTGATATATGCTTATGGGGCATGCCAGAGTACCGAACACGCACATGCACACGCACACGCGCACTCATGCCCAAGACTAGGTAAGAGATACACGTGCGTCCGGCTACGGCGTGTTCATTATGTACTTCGGCGAATCATAAAGCAGACGCGGAGGGGGAGTGAAAAAATGAAGGATTAAAGTCGCGAAGAATTTTCCGACCGGATCCGAGCAACCGAGTCGGAGAACGCAAAGAAATCAGACGAGTGCGTATGTGTGTGTTGAGGCCACGACTTTTCCGATCGATATGATTTAAATGGCGTTTTAAGAAAGCGAGATCCACTGAGAAAGAAAAAACGGCGCGCCGGTGTTCAACTCAAATTGTAATTTATACGGCTATTACCGGGCCACACGTTGACCATTATAAATTGTCGCTGTATCTGCTGGCGTTCTTATTTATAGTTGGCAAATAAATACCGCGATAATACGCCGCGGCCACGGCGTATTTGCGATTCTAATAGCCGTGCATTTAGCACGGCGCGGTACATTCGGGTAAACGCGAATGACGCATGGCGAGGGTAATTAAGCAATTACGGGAGTACAATGTTCTTGTCGCTCGGGGGAGAATAAATGTTCACGTGCCGTCCTGGGATTGTAACGAGGAAAGTGATTTCGAATGGAATTAAATTCCTGTAACTTGTGCGCAGGGAGATGGTTTATTTTTCAGGGTGAATTTTTAAGTACTTATATAAATACTTGGGCTTAGAAATTGTAATTTTTAACGAGTTATGCTCGATGAAACTTGGATACAGTAGGAACTAAACTTACTAGAAATGATCGATGTTAAGTATTTATTGATAACGAGGAGTATAAAGAATTAACTAAATTTGAATTTATGAAGATATTGTAAATGAATAGAATTAATTAATTAATTAACCTTGCTTATAGAATAACGATGTTAATTTAAGAAGTTTCTGACCAACCTACAGAATCCAAAATACTGTTTATCAATGGACCGTTTGGTTCGATAAAAAATGCCTATGGTCAAGGTAGAACAAGTCAAAAAGAAAGTGAACAGAAATGTACAGCGATTCAATAGGGGTAGTAATTATCGTTAGAAATTTCGTAAAATTTCCTTAGCTTGGCAAATTCAGATTTTTATGAATGCAAGGAAATGAAGAATCTCTAGAGATATGTTTCACTCCTGAAATATTAAATTATAGATTACGCACTTTACCGTGGATAGTTTGTATATACATTTTTGCACGTTTAAATGTGCTATAAATACACGAACATCCGCAGTCTAGTTATCATTAGTAGCTGTTATGTCTTCTCCTAGAGAACATAAAATCTTTCAAATTTCTTATAGATCATCAAAGTCTCGCGTCCTGAATTCTTGTACCTAACTAAATACATACTTAACATTTTGTGTTGCATTAATTATGTACATAGCTGTCGAACGAATGAGTATCTTTAATCATTTCGTGCGACGTATAATAATGTTGATAATTCAACAGCATAGTAACTAAACGGTAAAATGAACAGAAGAAACTGGTACAGGATACTCACCAACGAACTAGTTTGATTGCGAGCACATATGTAGCATTTTCTTCTTTTTTTTTTTTTTTAGTAAAGAAGTGTATCCTCCGATTCCAATTTGAGAATCCATCCGCAGTAGCTGTCCACGTGTCAGATGTAACTGATTCATACGCGTGCATTTGCATTGCGGTCGCGTCCTCGTCGAGCGACACGACACGTTATTCGAAGCGTGTTACATTATTCTAATCAAGACCCTAATACCAGCATACTTTTGCTTTTATTCGCACGTGGGCAATGCGGCTCGTTTGTACTCGTAATAGTCGCGATCGGGCAGGGAATTATATGTCGCCGCGATTCGACTCTACGGGCGGTTTCAAGCTGTCTTTTCATTCCAAACAAACCATTTTCTCTCTAAATTTTCTCAAACATATCGGTTTATATAGTACAATTTAATACGAATAGGTTTTGTTCCACTGATCATTCTCAACTTGGTCACTAATAACCATAAGAGGTGCGTGTGACCTCAAACAAACAATAAAAAAAAAAATATTCTCTCTATTTCCTTTCCTACTTTCGCACGAGGGATTTCACAAAAGCTTTGGGAAAACTAAATTAGATTTGGCTTATTATTTTATAAATTATAAAGTATTATGTATCTATATATGAGTAATCAATCGTTTCGAATATTACATGGAATATCTTGACAGTACTACATTTGAGATATAAGGTTTCTAGTTAATCCACTGAATATAAAAATTGCTTAATTTGTAGAAAAACACGATGAAGGACTTTATTTTTTTTCAAATCTCTTCTTGCAAAAATATCAATATTAAGTACATTTTTAAATAAAAATTAATAATAAATAAGGATATTATCTTTGATTAATCGACCAAGTTGTAACCATTTTCCAACTTGCAGTATAATAATAATTGTATTGATTAAGAGAATTATATATATATATATATATCCGTTTTATCTATTTAGAACTGCATAACATTAGCTAATAACCAATTTCGTTAAATACATCTTAAAATGTGTAGGGTAATATGAAGGTAAAAGAAAAGACATAATTTTCTTCCACTCTGTCCAACTCCTACAACATCGTCAAAAAGTCATAGTTGACATATAATTTTTCAACCATATAATAACAAGTTTCCTCCTGGAATAATTTACAACATACCCATCTAAAACACATAATTAAGAAAGTCCAAGTTACTACTTGCTAAAGTACTTGTGTCTAACATTATATGAAACAACATTAATTCCCTCTTTCGATTTCATTCGTAAATCTTGTAGGTTCATTAATCATAGCTTAGAAGTCATTTTTCAATACGCATCGATCAATTTATTGATACTCGCCAGATCGATACTCGATCGGCGCATCCGATAAGTTCCGTCGGCAAGGGCGAGGAACTCTGATTTACTGGCGACTTTAGCATCATGATGATCACGAGAAAGAACGAAGTGGCAAAGGAGTGGACGAAGAAAGAAGAAGCATCGAACGAACCAAGCACAAAAGAGAGAAGAAGAGTACAGGCGGCATGGGAAGCAGGAGAAAGAGGAAGTCAAGACACGCGTGTAACAAGCGTCGCTGGCATTAATTTAAAATGAGCTCTACGACCCTATGCAAATCTTTCGTGTACAGGAAATTCTCAGAAGTCGACTATAGCTTGAAACGTTGTCTCCCTCTGCTCATCCACACCCCTTCTGTCCGCTTTGCGGCGATGCTCGCTTGAAATTATTATTGTGCACACGCGCAACTCATTCCGCACTCCCCTATAACGCGTTAACTTCCTTCTTTTAAACTATGAAACGCTACCTCTTGCCAGCGTTTAATATCCCGCATCCCGCGACATCAACAGTATCATCCTTGGCTAAGATAACTTATGACTATGATGGACTGAGCTATGTGCCGCCACTCGTTACCATCATTATGCTCATTCATCGAAGATACCGCTGTAGATGTTCGCGACAAGCAATAAAATTAGTCGATAGAAATTACGGCGATTGAGCGAAATGCATGATCGAAAAGCAATAAATCAACGAGCCAAGAGAAAAAACAGTCGTAACTATCGAGAAGCTGAGAAATTAACGAGGGAAACTTGGTAATTTTATATCAAGAGGCACAACATAATGCAACATTACATCTGCATAATATGTTGCCTTATGTGTTCAAAATTGGGGAAAAGTTTCATTTATATAAGATTCATAGGTGGTGTAGAGGAGATACTTAACACGTTTGCCATTATACTGAATTAAAGCAATACGTTTACCGGATACTATGTTCTGTTTTTTGAATTATTACTACAACATATACATACAATCATATATAGGCTGTTCACGCTATTAGTAGTTTGGCCAATGTTTTTCTCAAACGGTAAACGATAAGTACGAGGAAAAAATGAAAGAGAAAGAAGATGAAAGGTTGTAAATGAAATACGTATTCACGATAATACCTTTTTTGCAAGTGGAAAAATGCATGTTCATTTTGCAGCTGCACTAGTTTTTCTTTTAATGAAAGGCTTCCCTTTTGTTTGCATAAATCGAATCCTTTTGTCATTCTACGAAAAAAAGATAAATAGAGTGACATGGCCGGACACTGATTAAACTTAAAAATATTTTAACTTTAATTTTGTAGAATTTATCATATGTAAGACAAAGAAAACATAGATACAAGGGTACTCCGTTTCATCTTTCCTTGTTTTTCATAAAGAGATATTATCGTGAATATGTAGTTGATTTATAACCATTCGTCTTTTTTCTCTTTCATTTTTTCCTCATACTTATCATTTATGAGAAAAATACTGAGTACTAATAGCGTTAACAATCTGTATATAAAGTTAAAAAATAAAATCTGAATATCACACATGTGGTGATAGTGTGATGCTGGTAGTGAATATGTTAAAGGTTATTCAAGGGTTGTTTAAAGTTAAGAAACCTGTGATGTAAGAATGATTCATTAAGAATAAATCGTTTGATTCCAAACTAAAAATATATATGTATTCATTGTAATTATGCTTACTCATACGAGGATAATTTCCGTTTACGATCTCCTGCGCCAACGGTCACCCCTAGAGAAGCTTGATAATCAGCATACCTTTGAATCTTATAGGTATTCGTTTTACCTAGAATTTTCATTACTGCGTTAACTTGATCTCGACGGTATAGTCCTATATATGCAGACGTGTCATTTAACCATGACACATGCACACCTCCTGTAATAGTTATATCAATTACATTAAAATAATAACATAAATGTTGGTGCGGATTATCTAATAAATGAAAGAATTTTGTAACTGTATACTTACCAAACGGACTAAACAATTGAGATATATCATTAAACCTCCACTCTTTTGGGAATGTTATATGTAATATATGATCTCTATTTGGATTAGCTGACAAAGAAAACATATATTATTAACATAAGATTCACCTTAAAATATATGAATAAAAAGGTAAGATTTACTTACGATCTTCTCCGACAAGGTTTATGTACGGAATATCTTTCAATCTTGCTATGAGGAGTCTATAACAAAATAATAAATTAAACGCTATAATAGACATGATAAATGATATTAAATGTAATAACACCTACTTGTTTAGAAAAGGGTCGAGTAATGATGAATCCGATAAAACTATCGGCACTTCGGGGTTTTGTAAGGAACCTGAAAAAGAATATTCCTAGTGAAAAAAGTTTACAGATCATGTTCTTAGGATAAAATCATGTCAGTTACTAACCAAGATAATTAGACAATGCAATGAAACATATTCCAGTTATATATGCATCGTAACCGGCCTCGTGACATTTTTCTGCCAGCGTTGAATAACTTCTGCCATCGATAGGTTCCACTTCTGTAATTTTAAACGGTGATTTACTAACTGTTTCTAGCAATATACCTAAATTCGACGATGGTACATTTTCCTTGAATTGCTGCGAATGGCAAATTATTTTTGTATCTAAAATTCTATAAAAAAAATATCATATAATAATCATATTTATTAAAATATAACAGTAATGTTCAGAAAAAACGTAGGAAACTCTTACCTTGGAAATAGACCATGAAGAAGAGACTTAAATTCCAAATATGATTCTGGCAAATATCCAAAAAATTGATGTATTATATGACAGAGATCTAGTAACATATTGTGACCAACTAATAACTTTCCCTGAAATAAAAATATGTATCATTATAGATTACACCTCACTTACTTGATAAATTAAACACGATTAACAAAACGCACAGAATCTGAAATTTTTCTCATGAGTATACTTAATCCAACTGCATGTTGAATTTCTTCTCTTTCTTTCTCTCTTTTTTCAATCTCCCTTTGTTCTTCTTCTTCTTTAGTTCCTAATCTTTGTATAACGAGATTACATCCAAAATTCTCCATTTTACTTTCAATCCTCAATTTATTTGGCCACCTCAGCTTTGCTTCCTGATAAACTAGTCGTCTAATAAAAGCACCACACTTATCAATCACTAGTTCTTCTTCTTCAGAAGCGATGAATTCATCCATCTTTCTACTAAAATGGTTTTCAATTAAATTTCGTTTATATTAATGATGGAGAAACGTTGTTTAAAACTAAAATTATTTTTACCAAATATCCTCGATCTGAGGCCTCTCAACATCCGTAATAGGCAAAATCTCTAATGTTTCATCCCTTATCTTTTGCTTCTCCTCCAATCGTTTGATCAATTTTTCTTCTTCGCTTGCAGTTAAATAAGGAATGCCTAATTTGAAAAGTTTATTGAAGTCGAATTCTTGCGATGCTAAAAACGACATACTGGATGTCTGACACATGAATCTCAAATCCGGAGCTGTACGATTTAGGGGACGCGGAAAAACGTAAAAATTGTATGATCGTTGATTGTACCTACAAAAAAAGAACGATTATATTAACACAAATCTGGAAATATATATAGATACGAACACCCTGTTAATAAGCAATCAGACATACAATCAGTTTATAATAGTAAATTAATATTATAGCTGCTGAAAATGTTGATACTTATTAACTGGATTATTAACTTAACTGAATAAAAAATTACTTTAATAAATTTTCAAATTAGCAAGAATATTTAGTACTTGAAAAATAATAGGTATTTACAAAAATCTATTATATATATGCCATATATTTATCTATTTAGTAAAATATTAATGCATGAAATTTTAATTTGAAAACATTTTATTCAGTTAAAATTGCAGAAGTGTTTATTAAGATCAACTTCGTACTTTTGAGTTTGTGTATTAAATGTAAATACAGAAAGGCCAAATTGTATTAGAAGAAAATCCATTGATCCCGATCTCAATTTTGCATAATACTGAGCAGGTGTGTCAAAGGCACCAGCATCAGGCCCTGAATTCAGTCCTGTAAATTCACCATCAATGGCAAGGAATGTTGCATTTTTTATAACTTCGTCCAATTCCACAAGGACTTCTCGAAAATCTGTAAAAATTTTCGAAACTTTACTTGTATCAAACATTGCATTGATTTTAGTTACTTTGTTTATATCCTACTTCATATATATTCGTGATGATTGAGAAAGGAATTTTTAGAATTATTTATAGAATCATTATTAATTATTGATAACATTTATTATTACATTATAATAAATATCAATCAAGTATAACAACAACGATGCATCTTTTTCATTTATGATAAATTATTATATGTATATATTAAATTTAAGAATAAAACTAGAAAAATATATTAATTTGAAACATAGTAGTAATTCAATTTCGCGCTGATATACGGAAAGGATGTCTTCAGTGATCAAAGGTTGGTAGCATGTAGTGCTTTTAGGATTTTCAAATCTAACGCATTGGTCCGCGTCACAGTGCGATAGTTATTGTTAAATTAGTGTAATAAATAAGTAATTAATCACTACACTATGTTATTTTTATAATGTTCTATGCAAAATAGTACTATGCATAAATAATTGTGACGAAATTCATGATGCGACGTTATAAAATGAATTCAACATTACGACCAGATGTAATAGAGAAGCGCGGGATTTCTCCGAGAAAAAAGGTAACGCAAATTTTCAAATTGTGAAATATATATATGTATAAACTATATTTTCATTTTCATACAAAGATTTTGTTTGCACACGTACACTACATATACTTAGAAAATAACATTCAACATTTAGAAAAGTAAATACTCGAGAATTTTTTCATTTCAAATAATTCCAACTAAAGATAAAATAATAGCAGGCACTGATCTGACTTGATCATTGTCATTGGAGAAAATTTATAAATATATATTATATATATAATATTAATTTGAAGAATATCGCAATTTAACTCAGATAATAAATAAAAAGTCATTCATAAATGTAATACAAAATAAATTACATGAATTATTGAAACAATTTAATAAAAAAAGATAAGAATCACATTGAAAGTAATAGCTCTATAGTTATATTAATCACTTAAATGCTTTAACGATACACTTGATAGATATAATCTTTTCTTCTTATCTAAATATACTTAATAAACTTATATCCATGCAAGAAGACATGTTTAAAATAAAAATATCCTTTCACAATAATAACAATCTTTCTTGCTTAAATTTTGAAATATACAGATTGTATAACCAAAGTATCTATTTGTGATTAGTTTGATATTTTGAGAATAAAGATAATTAGCAATACCTAATGATGCATATATATAAACAAAAAATAAAATTACATATAATACAATGTCAACATATTTTGGATAAGCATAGTATTGAAAAATATTTTATTCATAGTTACTATTTAAATATTTTTAATTACTTATAGTAGGAAATGGATCAGGCTATGAAGTGAAGAAAGTCATATTAATATAAAACATTAAACTTATATTTTCAGTTCCTGCAAATATATAAATTAAATTGAATCAAAAATTATAATATTCATATTTTCATTATTTTAGCTATGCTATATCAGTATGATGTTCATATTATTTATAGATAATTATCTAAGTCTAACCTTATATAACTCTAAAATAACTATATATCTTCCTTTTATATAGATGACATATAGTATATTGCCTAATATATTAAATTCGATTAATAGAGTTTATTATTTGCAATGATATTTTAGAAATACACAGTTATACAAAAATAGATAAATAGTATTGTATTGAGAGATTGATTGTTAAATTTTTTATGGATATATATATATAGATAAACAGTATTATATAATAGATAAATAGTATTATATTGAGAGATTGGTTGTTAAATTTTTCATGGATATATATATATATATAGCTAACAACATTGTTTCCGTAATATTACTATGTTATAATATCATTATGATAGTGTTATTGTAATACTGTACATTACTTTGATTTCTTTCTTGCACACTGTGATTGACGCTTACATTGCTGGATACTGCTGAATTCTTGCGATTGCAATGCATTTTGTTAAAAATATTATATTTTCTATCACGAGTTCACAATAATTCCATCTTCAGCATTTTGTTTATTGCGCCAATTACATCTCAATAAACGCTGAAATTTACTATATCCACTCCAAATCATACAAAACATCATAACCTAAAAAGCTGTAGATTACTTTCAAACAATCATATTAGTTATCAAGAGATATAAAAAACACAATATTATATAAAACGTTTCCACCAAAAGTTTATAAGTTACATATGTAATACTGCAATTTCATAAAGTAGTTACAAAATTTTATCAAAATCTATGCAGCAACAATAGCACGTCACGTGAGAAAGACAAATTTTGTTTTATGCTCTAATTTAATCTTTTCCTGATAACTGTTCACATTTTCATACGTTTAATTTTAAATAAACAACGTGTTCGTGTATAGAATCTTCATATTACAAATTAATTATAGAGAAACTACAATATCATAAATATAATTATAAATGTAATAATTATAAATAATCCCACTCTCAATCATCATAAAAGCTGACAGTATAATGTTTATTTTTTACGATTACTCACTCAAAGAAGTCACTTCCATCTTTTTTTAACCTTGCTCTTACTTATCTACACTGAACTTACAACGGACATCTTCTATTTCTTTCCCGGAACTGAAATTAGACGCGAAAATTAACGGGGTCCATCGATCCTACACGATCTTCTCGTAGTTGACCACATTAAGTAAGTAAATCAGAATGAGGACTCTATAGATAAAAATAACATCATACATGGATTGCCATCTGGAGTATAACTGACATACTATTTCCCCACTCTGCATTTATTATGTTTGAAAATCTAACGTAACGTAACTACCGATGAGGTACAGAGTAGATGGTACATCACGGATCTGATGCTTAATACTTTTTTGTGTCCCACGTTTTTGAGGTCATCATTTTCATGTCACATGTGACGTTATCGACTCTGTATAATACTAGCATAGACGAAATCTCGCTTGTGATACTAGTTTGAATGAAAAGTCTTTTATGAAATTCCGTATGATATAATGAGTAAAATGTAGAATAGCATATCTAATGATCGAATAATCGCAATAAAGTATAGAATTTTATATTTCCACAATATTTCAAACAGCACTACATACTATCAAAGAGAAAATTTCCTCTCTCCTAGATAGCTTTTAGAAATATTTAATCCGTATGTTTAGTAATTCAAAATTTTTTACCATTAGTGTTATTACCTGTCTATTTATATTTTTCTTTTATAGAAAATAAATAGATATGCTATTAGAAATAGTACTCGATAAAAAATATTTCTATACTAACATTTTTTACCAATTATGAAAGTTATTTACTACTATTATTTAATAAAGTTCAGCATGTATATAATATTTTTTGGCTTCAACATGTTGAAAGTATGACAACCAAATACAGATATAAGAAAATTAGAAAACATATTCGAAATATGAATGTATAATATCATTGAATTTCAATAAAAATAAAAAATTGAAATAAAGTAGAAAGGATCAGAATTACGTCCATGCAAGGATTATATTCAGTCACTGTACAATCAGGCATTGTGTTTCGTCATTTCCTATTGAAGAGTACCGTTAAAGGTCTGCTTATATAGTAAAAGATGAATATAGGTACCACTAGTGAGAAAAGAAAAGGCATATCAGGCAATCTATAGTCGAACTCTAGAACTAAAGTCACACGATATATACGTTTCACATGACCACACTCATAAGTGACAGTCCCTTATCTACGTTATTATTGATACATTGTTGATATTATTGTAATATCATCCATAGAATTGTACTTATTGTATGTAACTAAAAAATGATTTTCACTTTATACTAATGGGAAACTATTTTAAGATTTTGTTTTAAACAGAAATAGACATCTAGATCGTAATATGATAATGGACAATTGCATATCGTGAACGTTTTATGAAACCATATAACGCATTCCTAAAATAGCGTGCGAGAAAATCTATTCGAATAAAATTTAAGATAAATTGTATCCGATCAATCCTATAGCGAAATAACCGGATAGATTGTTCCAATGGGGCTGGAATCTTGGTAAAATACTTTCACACGTATATCGTCCTGTTCACCTTAAGCTTGAAAAATTCCGCTTTCTTTCCGACGAATCATTCAACTGGTAATTCTCTGAAATAAAAAGCATTTAACGATCTTTCAAAATGATTTGTACAGGTGTCTCCTTAAAATGCAATTTATTTAAAGTAAGTCTACGTTTCCAGAGTTTGCGATCTTACGTCGTAAATCACACTCGAGATATGAACAGAACATACTACTGTTAAGTACATAGTAACTACATTTCAATATCTTAAGCAACTTTTCTATTAAATTATAAACTATTTTTTAATCATGTATCGACACAGAAAAACTATTACATGAATTCTTTAATAATGGGAAATTATGAATAATTTCCTTCAATTTTTTATGTTACGAAATTGTTTTTCTAGCCTTGAAATATGAAATCTAGTTACCTACGAACTCAAGAATTATATTAGGTATTTTCTGTAGTTTGGAGTGTGTATGGATTATATGAAGATAATGTTTGAGGATAATATTTATTTGAAAATAACCTAGTTTCCATAAATACAATGAATTTTTACAATTTGCAGCAAATAACGAAGCGGTAATATAAATCAAATCGACCACACTTTTTCCACATTTACATTCGTTTAACTCTATTCTCTTCATTCTTATTTTCAAACGTAATAATAAATAATTTTCGAGCATCGTCAACATTACGCTAACACGATCTTAATACCACTGATATCTTCCACCGAAGTAGACAAGAACAGGACAATTTTCTTTCTTAAAAGAATTCTAGTATATGATGAAATAAGTAAGCGGAAATAGAATCCAATCATATCGGCAAACAATTTGCAGTGATAACAAGCGGAGGTTCCTCAATCCGTTACTTCCGCACCAGAACTAATTAAAGCGAATTGAAAGGTAATTGAATTAAGCTTTCAATCGTTATCTCCTCGATGTGTTCCAAGCTCGTGGACTGCGATTCGCTTCCTTCAAATGGTTGGCCGAACGGGAAGATTGGAAGAACAATACTTCGAAATAAAAGCGAAGGACAAGATTCGAAGGATCCAATTTAGAACGGAATACGCCTATTCGAGGTTCTGCACAATGCCAATTTCTTTCCTTCCCAGAGGGTTTGACCGTTTTTGGGGCGGTTAATAGTTTCTGATCAAGTTTCCGCTTGTGTTTGTCATTCATTATTAATTATGAACCAGCTTGGCAACGCATATTACGTTCCTGGATATCGGCGAAGATTAATAATTTAATCAGAATATCACTTTCTAATTAGAAAAAATTTGCTTTAATTATGAAAATAATTAATCGAGAAGCTTATGACAAGAACGACCCTTGGTCGCGTATTTTTTCAAGAAAGCAAACGAATATTTTAGCATCTTTAATTTTTATTCTAGTTAATTCGATTTCTGAAAATAAAACATTCATCGTGTTAGATTTTGGAATTCAAATTCGATATGTTGTGAATCCAGCTTCTCGCTACTAGAACGTATTATTCATCATATTGTTCGTTCAATTCTATGAAAAGAAATTAGATATTCTATAAATTATATGACATTGTTGGATGCCAGCTTGTCGAGACAAGCTGGAATTAAGTCATCGCCATGTCACTAGCAACAAACACTTATTTCTACGTCTATGTAAACAACAACGCGTCACGACGAATAATCAAAATCCTCAATCTTAATCATTCGGAACCTTTCCCCTAGCTCCTTCCACGCCATCTCTTTTCCCCGGTACTTTCCACATAATTTTCCCAACCATGCATCTATATATGTATGTGTATACATATACTTGCGAACAATTGTAAGGTGTCGCAACTTGTTCTATCACACAGAATCTAACAGTATATTAGAAAAGATGAAAGATGGATATTTCTTAATGTTTTGAAATTCTTCTGTTAATGATAGGGATCGTTGTTCTCTTGTCTTAGGTTTCAAATTATTTGACCGTCGTATAATTTACTGGCTTGGCGAAACGTGATTACGATCAATGAAAGGTTTAATACCTTGTAAGAAGCTCTCGATAGCTTCGAGTATTCTACAGCCGCAGCGCATTATTTTCATTCGAGCTGTTTGAAGATATCGGGGGTCCCTGCCACCCTAATGCCGTTACTTGAGGTTCTATCGGGTGTCCGTAATTTATATGACCACTCGAAAGAAAAGTTGCGCAAGGTCCCGTAGCCGATAAGGAGCCATTTTTCATTTTGCCTACGCAAGACCGACGAAAGCCAGTCGGTTGAAGGTACTGGCAATAAGAAAAAGAAAAAGAAAAGGACCACCCTTCGAGATTTCGCACCATTGCCAGAGGGTTGAACCATTTCCTGGGACTTAATTTCATTGTAACCCCCCGTCGACAGTTATTCTTATTATTTTTCTCCTTCGCTCCCTAAATCATCAATTTTCCTTATTAGCTGTATTCCTGATTAGGAAAATACCTTCCTCGACGAACTGTTTCTCGGGAGATATTTTTGCGGCAATCTAATAGCGTTATGGTATCAACCAACCGCTGTAATTCCCCACTGAAATGATCTGGAAAAATTAATGGGTTAATAAAAGTACGCGGAACCGCGAAGAAAAAATCGTAAGATTCGTCGACCCGATAGAGCGGTCAGGTGTATCTGCAAGCGATTTTTTAAATCGTCCGATTTCCAATTTTCTAGAAATCATGGCTATGTGGTTTCTTTCAATAAGTAGCAGTCTATTCGTATTGTGATGTGTAAAATGTAATTTAGAAATTAGTTGCTTATTACCAGCTTTCATTCCATCTTTGAGAAGATATACGTACTCGTGTGTAAATAAATTAATGTATCTTAGATAAAGCATTGCAATGGTTTGTTTTAACGATATATAGAGACTATAGTCGTCAGTTCTAATGAAAATTACAAGCGACCTGTTTTATTTCCAAAATATCATTTTATAGTAGGTACTGCATTTGTTCAAATAAATTTTATTCCATTTCTGAAGTCAATCCTTTACAATACATACATGTGTCTTTATCTATGTTATGATTAATCAAAAATCGAGATATATATTTTCGAATGAAAACTAATATTAAACTTATAGAGAAAAATTCACGCTCTATCCTTCAAGAATCACCTTCGAGTACTTTTTACCTGCAAGAGATCCTCATTCTCACAATAATGCACTCTCATTTTTCTTGAACAAAATCGATATCAATATCCGATTCTTCCATATCAAACACCTCGAGCGAATTTACGTGCAAATTATGATCGTATATTTCAAGTAAATTCATAAAAATTTTAATAAAGGAACAGTGGCGAGGTGGAAATGATGTACGATTTCTCGTACCTATCGAAAACTTTTTCTAAAATACAATTGGTACGATCGGGCTTTTTTTTTTTTCTTATATATCGACGTTTCACTGGAGAGTTCAGGTTCGATTCGATATTCCAGCCGGTTGATTTATTAAGTCTATTAAGAAACTGCGAAATTGTTTTGACCGATAGGAAATGGTTAGGGTGGGACAAATGAAAGTTCGTAACGTGGAGGGTGGCACAGTGCCTCGTGTTTTACTCGATTGCAAGGGCGGAAATCTGCGAAGGCATCAGAAGTTTCTTGTACTTCTGTTATGGTACTATAAAGCGAGGTTCCCCAACTACAAGTTACAAATTAGTCACGGTGATTTGGTTTCGCGGATATTAATCATTTCTTAGATCCTCAGGACGTTTATCCGCCCATGTATTCTAACTAATAACTCTTCTCTAACCTTGGTACTTGCACGATAAAGAAGCTTTCAAGCTGGTTAAATATTAGCACGTTCGAATGTCTACTTAAATTTTCTTTCACTTTCCTTTTATTTATTCTGATCTAGAAACTAGAATGTGTTGTAGATAAAAGTGGGATTATCTTAAGCTATATATTATATGTACATGTACCGAACAATAAAATTTATAACTTGAAAATTAAAAATAGGGTTTAGATGATCGAATAACGTAATTTTATTAACATATTCAAACAAATTCACACTTAGATACTACTAAATATTTTTGATCTCTCCGTGTCGAAAGATTAACAACGAAGAACTACTATTTCTTAGAAATAATTAAAACAAAATGACCTGAAATGTCAATGCCAATTAAAGAAAAAAAGATCGTTGGAAAGTGTAATATCTCATTTTAGTAATCTAAGAATTAATACAAGTTTTTAATTTCTTATTGCGATTATTTACGCACTTTTTCTTCCTATGTTCATAGAAGTAGCAACTTTCTTTTAGATTTCTCTATATGAACATCATACTCTGAAATGAAAATAACGTTAAAGATAGAATTTTCTTTTAAGTAGTAGCGTACGTTAATGCTGGTTTGCTAATAGTTTCACATTCTTCCAAATGAATTAAAGTATCATGAGCGTGTGTTAGGTTGTCTTGCAGGATTACCGTAGAGCGTCGGACCACTTTCAACAGTATTGAGTAACCATCAATATTTGACGAAAAAACGTTACAGGAAATCACGGAAATCTATTATTCTCCGGTTCGATTTCGAAAGGGAAGCCGGTTTCACTACTCTCGAAATCAGATTACGAGAATTTATAGGGTCACTCACGAGCTCTCAAACCTCGGGTCGTTCCCGCGAGATCCACAGAAAACGTACACAATTAAACTGCCTTAGGGCTTCCGTTACTACATCGTATCAGCTTTAACTGTACTACGATCATTTTCACGTTCATGAGAATTTAAACAGTAAGCTTGCTCCAGATTATTGCAACGCGATTCTCTTCAAAATCGTTTAAACAGCGTTAACGCTTTCGTAAATTTTACAACGATCTAGTTTATTCGACGATGCTGATTATTCCAGTAATACCTTTCAGAATAATCTATTATACAACAGAGCATATATTATTAATATGTATTAGTATGTTCCACAATATACATAATATTTATTCTCACACGCTTTCTCAACGTCGATAAATCAACTCTTTAAACCATTCCAAAACAAGGATGCCCACGTTGCATTCGAAAAATCCAACTACGTAGGTATTTTTTCTGTTGAGTGTACTTGGGAATAGGAACAGAACGATACACGAAAAATCCGCCAACAGTATGTTCCCGCTCCTCGGGAGGGCGATAACCAAGAACCGGAGAGCAGTCGCTAAAATCATCCGTCAGAAGCCGTTCGATTGATAGACTCGACGGGCATGAAATATTTAAACCGCTTAGCAAAGCTCCCGCGTCGTTTTTCGGCCGGCTTAAAACGTATTCGCCGCATCCCCGCAGAGGAGGAGAAATAATTACAAAGTTACCTCGACCGACCGAAGGAAAGTTTTCCCGATACACACGTTGTAGGCTGGAATATCGTTTCCATCAGACGGATTGCTATCGTCCGTGTCGGAAGGGTCTTTCGAGTCGTAAAGCGGGTCCAAGTGCTCTTTACATGCATATTGCCTTTCGTCGAGGAGCAGCGTGCTACGTTCTGCGAACCGTTCGTCCGTTTGTTGAAGCGGCCTCGAGGATTCCGGTGCTCGATGCTCCGCGACGCGACGGCCCAGTCGTACGAGGACTCTTCAAATTTTATGCTACATTTAACCTCTGATCGATTTTCCTCGGCGAGATCGTGGAGAAAAGAAACCGCGAAGGGAGGGTTGGTTGGACGAGCGAGGCCGGAAAAACGATGTTAACACGTGACGCTGCTCACGGCCGAAAATGAAGTTCCAGTTTTTGCGCGCGGTTACGAGCGACGATCATTCTTCCATCTCGGTCTTATCTTGTCCCGACTGAATATTCAAAAGGCTGCAGCCAGGATAGCCATTATCGCCTGGCTTTCGAAGTTTCACGACGACGAAATGAAGTCCTCGATGATGGCCTACGAAGGATTAGTGTCTGCAGGGAAAACTAAGATTAGGGAAGTTAAAGTGGCAGATCTGTGAACTATTTCCTAAATCATTGTAATATCAAAATGGCTTTGTCAAGCTTTATAAACTTTCGTTTTTCTTAATTCAGGAAAATATATAGTTTAACGCGATAAGCTAAGGTACCGTTATTGAGTCAGAGGGATACTCGAGTTAATTTGCCTTGCAATTTGCTCAGTTCGGTTATGAACAATTCTTAGACGATCTACACAACTGAAAACAGATTATTTAACTCTTCGTTATATAAAATTATTATATATATCGAAATTGGATATATTATGTACTTTCGTTAATTGCTCGACAGCGATGATTTTCTACGAAGATGCAACTTCTATTCATCAAAATATAATTTGTTCGACTAATTTCAATATTCTCGTTCTTGATGTCGTTTTGTGAGATCTACGGTATACGTTACTTTCTCATTTTTTCGTTCGATATTCTATCATAGATCAATGGTGCTTTATAACATACAAAAATTCAAGAGTAAATCTTAAAATGTTGAAACTTAGATGACTGAAATAAAAAGTCTAGCTCGCTATATGTATATTTTTACTCGTTTATTTTCATCATTTAAATATAATACCATACAGTTGCGCGTCTCATATTTCCTGGTGATGAGAAACATTAAATATGCAGATAAAATGTTCGGAATGTAGAACGAGTTGCGGTAAAAATTACAATAACGATATGAACTGCAACGATGAGAAATAGAACGAATCATGGTATTTTTTGTTAACTGAATGTGTGATACAGCCATAAAGCCAGCTGGGTAACAAGTAGCTCGTGATTAATGTTTTTGCAGGAGCTCGTTCATGGGGATGAGCCCATAGGGAGCTTTCACTGTTTTGTACTAGCTATTTGCCACTCGGTTCCATACCGTACATTGCGACAGGCAGGGTGTCCGCATCGGAATCCGTTGCTCTGGATATCAGGCTGATTTAACTGAAGTATCTTGGGTTAAATCGTATTTTTAACAGCTATCGTAAGAGAACCGAATTGGAATAAAAGAAAGACTCGAAATAGCCAGGATTTTAGCGTTTATCTTTCAAAGTATTAACTGCAGATTACTATCATTTCAATCAGTTAATGTAATGTAATACCGAAGGGAATTAACGCGTGAATGGGCTGTTCAGAAGGATTGAATTATTTTCTATTATACCAATTTCATCTAGATTTCTTTGGAAAAGTAGTACACTACAAAATTTACGGCGTTCGTTTACATTCTGTTTTCTTAGTTATGTTCATAAAAATATCAATTTGCACGAATATCCGTAGTCCAGGTATAACGTAATATTACTTACATTTCTACGTGATATACTTCTTTCGTTTCATAGTCGGCAAAAGTATCTTTTTACCAGGAATATCATCGCGAAGGGAATATTTAACACGTATATTACGTGAACGGCAAGCTACACTTTGCCTAGCATTCTACAAAGTTTCAGCAATGAACAATCATAATGCACGCATACGAGACCGGTGTTAAACTGTTTTATCTGTTTCGATGTGCGAACATGAAACGCAACATCGGACTTGGTGTTTATTCGTAATCGTAAAGTTTCATTCGCGTTCATGGATCTACGACGTTGAAAGTTGTTGGCGATGCTAATTGGAAGTGGTTAGCTCGCCAGCCAGCCCTATTTCGCACTGTGCCACCCCCAAGTTTTCTGAGATTTATGGGTTCATGGTGAAACGGCACGAGTAAGCTTAAGTCGAGACCAGAGACAGAAGACACACAAGATTCTGAATTAAACGTCAACCACACGACAAGACACCAAACTAACGCCATGTACACAAACACCAGCATCCTTGACTTTGTTGATGATTTGCACCGCCCATCTGCATAATAATTCACAGAGAAATATTCTGTGCGTAACTTCTAAGATCGTTATATGCCTTTATCACTTTAACATCGTTCTTTAGTCGACTACACAGAGCGTCGTTTTACGTGAACTCGTATTCCTATGGAAATAAGCAATTTTGAATGTACGTGATACTAGGAATTATACGTTGCGAATAATTCAAAATTGTCGTCTCTTTCGAAAGATTGAATTATATACGTTCGTGACTGCGTAAATGGAAAATAAAATATTGGTAATTGTTACTTACCTGAAATATAATACAAGAAACTAAATAGAGAAAAATACCACTGAATTTCGTTTAACGTAAAGTAGAACGAATTATTTAAAAAAGTTTTACGTTTTGTATTTACTTCACCTTGGCTAGAAATTTCATCAAATTGTTGAATTTTTGGTATTTAGATTTATTTAAATAATTACACAAAAATAATTACACGGAATTCTAAAAGAGAGCTTGATGAAATAGATTTCTACCGCGAGGATTCTCAGAAGTTGCTAAGTATAGAGAAATTCTATCGATGCTAATGGTCTCTTCTTTATTGCGATAACGCCATATTATGTCTAAACCATAGGGGCTGTTGGGGATAAGTTGTAAGAACTCCATGAATGATCAATCACTCCATCATATTAGTCGTAATAAAGAATGATAGTCTTCTAGTAGTTGCTGGTCTTATTTTAATTGTAACAAATTCTAATTTTATGATCTTTGTATTATTAAATTGCAATTTACGAGTACATTATATTTCGTACACATAATACATACGTTGTCAAATCTTTACATAAACTCTAACGATTATCTTCATTTTGTTGGAGTCACATAACTAACTATTTATTCAACTGATATTACAAAATACGCGCAACAATAACAAGCTGTATTATAGTAGGAGACGATCGACTCGCTAATCACGAATAATACAACGTTATACAGGCGAAGAATCTTTTCTTCCAACCTTAACGTCGACGATGGAACCAGAATTACGATCTTTAAAATTCCGTTTCGCTAAGGTTAGAATTTATACTGCCGATCACAGCCATTGAAACGAAGAAAAATCAAACGTATACACGCAGAGACAGTAGATACAGAATCGTGCCATCACGTTGTGCAGAATCTCCGAAACAATGTCACCATAAAGCGGAGAAAAGAATTCGTTAGTGGGTGGGAGTTGGATAGTAGTCGTTGGACCACCGGCGGACCATCGCCGAGCAGAAATTCACGTTTCACCGGGCCGAATCTCTGCTCGGAGACAAAACCACTCACGTTCACCGTTGGACGTCAAGACGACGACGGGGGAAAGGGCCGATAATTTCGGCACAAAAAAAGGTAGCGCGGCACGGCAGTGCAGTTTTCACGTTTCTCGGTTCTCCGCGAAAAGCGACGAGACCGTTTTACAAATTCACGGCGGTGCATCGCATTTTTCGCCGGAGCTTTCACGCTCGAACGCGCTTCTAGTCCGCTGGGGTGCACATGCAAGCCCGTCGTCCCCGGGTTAAGCTGCGTCGGCCAAATATTTCGTGGAACGCGGAGGATAGAGAGAAGAGGGAAACCGGTCGGTCGGTCGGTTGGTCGGTGGATAGGTATGGGTATGGAAGAGCCTGTTAGGTTGTAACTGGTCTATTACTGGCTTTATTGAGATTGGGAATCAGCCGACGATTACCCTGGTAGAGACAGCAGTCGGGATCGGAATCGGAATCGGCATCGGCATCGGCATCGGCGACCGAATATACACTATACACACCGAGCTATCGGTCCGACACGATTTCCATGGCCGGAAAAACAGCCGCGAAAGAGTCGTTATTACTCTGACACGAGGGCAATGTGTACCCATTAGAGAAGCGGCGAGCAATGCGTTCGCGTGGTCGTTAACGTAATAGCTGGTAACACCGAATTTTCCCATTTCTACAGTTAATACCGGGACGGCTAGTGTCTGAGGGAAGAACTGAAATACAGGTGCGAACTGTCCGAGATTACAGATATCGATCATCGGCTTGCGTGGCTGGATCTCATGATGGACTGACTGTTGGTCCACCTCTTTCTCCGTTCCTCGAGAGACAGGGCAAACACTGGGGGCCAGGAAAAAGAAAAAAGACACGCGTAATAGCTTTGTCTGTCTGTCGTATGCTTGCTTCGCTATATTCCACGGATCTTTATCAATCGTAAAATACGACTGTTTTGTATTGTCTTTGAAATGAATTTTTGTATAACAGCGTCGTCGGAATGGTTACGGTGTAACTGTCGACTATATCAACCCGGAAAAAAGTAGAATAGCTTCCGTTCTATCTCCTGCTGGACTATCGCCAATAGCGAAATATCGTCCCGTGTATTATTTTCCTCTATGACTTTGCTCCCCACTTTCGTTTTTGTCCAACATATTCTTCCTCTTTTCCTTCCTCACGCCGAGATATTTCAATATTTGGCCGTTAATCGGTCGGCCGCGCGTCTGCCTTGTAAACGACGCATGATCGCGTTAAAACTGATCGTTCCGTACGGACACGGTAAATACTACGTGGTCAGATAAATGTGTTCGCTGCTGTGCTACGCAACGAGATTTACTGGTACTGTTAGCCTTGCTGTTAAAACGATAACAATCCTACACGGTGTACAGTGTATCCTCACTAATGCAATGGTACTTAGCAACGCTACATTACACCTCCAACCGCTATTGCCCTGGTAATTTAGCATCGACGCCGCTGCGTTAACAAACGAAAAGACACTTCTGTAACTGGTGTACGTTTTCAAGCAACGACATCCGCCCGTAAAATCCGCCCAAGCATCTCGTTCAACTTTTTACACCGCCCCGTTTTTCGCCTTGCTCTTCTTTGCTCTCCCTCTCTCTCTCTCTCTTTCTCTCTCTCTCTCTTACTCTTTCTCTTTCTCTCTCTCTCTCTCTCTGACTCTCAACACGAAGTAAGAGCCGTGCTTGAATATTCACAGTCGTTTGAATGTTAAATGAAAATTTTAGTGTATATAGGAAGAAGTTGGGTTTTATGAGGAGCATAAAAGAGAGGATGATAGAAAACAGCCAATTTTAGATCGTTCTGCAGATGATAAAAATTCTTTTGAGTCGTGTGTCTAGTGGTTTTGAGAATTTTTAAAACTATAGTAGAGTATATTGTCGATATTTGATGAGAAGACCTAGAAGCTCTGTGACGAGGCTTTTTCCTGACAAGAATAGGTTCCACCGTGGATAGTCTCTAGGTTTCTGCATATTATGTGCATTCTGTATATTATTTTAGATTTTATATAAACGCATAAACATCCGCGGTCTAACTATTAAAAATATTAACCTTAATTGACCCAGATGTGCCTATCATTTCTTTAGTAAATAATTGCAGATATCTAATTTTATTTTGCAGGTGAAAAGCTTTGCGATAATAACACCTATGGACCTGTAATATATGCTAGATGTATCGAGATATCGAATATATTTTCTAGTCAAATAGTTGATTATTATGAAATTTATGTTTATTTTATAAGTATAGAAAGAACAAAGCTTTAAATAGTTATTATAATTATGAATAAAAATATAGCTAATGTTACACAAAAACATAATCAAAGCTCCAAAATTTTTAAATCACCTAATTATTTTATCAATTTATTTACCGATTTGATGACTCATTTATGTAGCAGGAGATTTGTGGAGTTTATTATTGGATATTTGAATCTTTTTATCTTCATTACCGATTGAGCAGATTGGTATTTAAATAATTCCGTAAACACAATTTCTTGTTTCAGTGGAAACGTCGATATTTCAATAATTAATTACGCCGATATTTTCTTTTGCTGCACATTTCGCTCTTTGCTTTCGTAGTTTGTTTACGGCTAAATGCTAAAAAGCCGTATCATGTTTTCCACTATACCATTCAGTATCTTCAATTTTTGCACGTAGATTAAGTATCGTGTTTTCAGTCTTTTGGTTCACGTTGAGCAAACTGTAAAAATCCAATGAACTTTCGAGAATTTCAGATTCTTTAATAATAATATATGTGTCTGTTTGTCGCGTATTTTTTTAATTTAGTATATTATTGTTCGACATTTAAAATATCGTCCAGGTATCGTTGCTTATCTTGCAATTTATATTATTGCAATGTACTATAATAATTTCATCGCAGTCTGTAGCATTTTTATAAAAAAATCTCTCTGATTGCTTACATGTACAAAGCTTTAGATTATTAGTAGCCGTAACTTACATTTAAAGGTTAAGTGAGTGGTAATGGTGGATATATCTGTTCGTCCCTTCGTACAGATAACTTATGGTATAAGATATATTCGCCCCTTTAGTACCATTTACTATTTCGTGGAGTGCTCTCCAATATTCGATCTCGTGAAATCGAGTATCTTGTTTCTGTTTATAGGAACATTCAAGTTTTGATTTGGTTCTTTGTATCCTACACAAATCGAAACATATTGTTTATCTTATTTTTATTCTTACTTTCCTGATGACAAGGTCTTTTTTAATATATTATTCTTGTGACATTAGTACTTAGACTATTCTGGTTAAATCATTACAATTATAACATTTCAAATTAATTTAATTTAAAGATTTTAACGAAGGCGGAATATCGATAATTCCACAAAAAGATTCTTTAGATAATTCAAATATTATTAACAACTATCACTTAGAGGCAAAATGTAAACTCTAAAGCACTGTGATTGTTACCACCTTTATCAGTACTTGTATCAGGTAAATTAAAAGCCAATAACGGGAAATGTGCAGACAGTTAGCTAAAAATCTATGATCTCAACTGAAAACTAATTTTTAACTTGCTCTTAATTGTCAGTTCCGTTGTTGTGACAGTCGATAAGAAGCATGCAACAACTCTATAAAAGCATTCTATTTTCCTCAACACAAGTCCACAAAAACCTAAAAAGTATCAAAATGCTAACAAAGACGATAACTATAATCCTGTTTAACCAATCGTACATAAAAGATTCTATTTCTTGAAGACTACGTTTTCAATTTGTAAAACCAAAATACGTGAAATGAGACAGAATTAGGATAGTGAAGTTCTATATTTAACTGTTAAATTTAAAGACGAATTTCCCAATTGGTCACTCGTGTTCCCTCAAATGCTCTCATTCGCGTAATACTCGTTTTCTCGGATCGTTCGAAATCGGAATTTCCCACGTGTCGACCGTGCAGAAGGTTTCACGCGTTAAATGATATATTTTTATCTGGTTCCGATAGCGTCGGAGCCGACGGTCTTTCCGATGTAATCCTGCGGTGTAACTTTTCACCCCTGACTGTTCGAACGACTGACACGCGCGCGGCACACTCTACGTGGAATACTTAATAAAACGCCCTGCAGAGAGATGTTTTTCCAGGAGATTGTGTACCATAAACTGAACAGCATACGGATAAACCTCTCCGGATACATATCGTGCATATTAATACAACAACACACGTTTCTTCCAATTCCCTTGCACGTGTTATCTTCGATCTCGATTATTTTCCAGCACATGATAAATCATCCTTGGCTGTACGATGTCTGGTTGTTTTTCTCCAGCCGTGCAGCAAAATTCTATTTCAATTTCTGTCACACGAAAGATTTTCCAAACGATGTTAACTATCCATGAGATCAAATTTGCCGCTGATTATATTAGGTCGTTCGAAAAGTTTCTTTCGTTTTATGAGGAAATAATGGATGCACAACATTTTCCGTTTTATATTATTTTATCGAATTACGTATGATCCATTTTGTTCTATCAAAGTAAAGATTACAACGTTCGACAGATTAGGTTTCACGTTCGTATAAAGATGCATCGTTGTAAAAGATGGGTCTGTAAAAGAAAGACGCTTTTCGGACAACCTAATAAATATAGGTTTCATGTTAGGGTTGTAATTGGAGCTTAATTATGATTTCTAAGCAGCGATTTTATTAATATCGTAGAGGAAAGTTATTTAGGAATGAACCGATCGTATTAACGCGTTTTTCAAACTTGTTGAAATTTTCACCAATGGAGTGTACTTAACAAAATCCAATTAGCTATACTCATTGATGTTAATTCAACGTTTCTATAGTAAAAAGATATTTCTTTTGGATTTAGACATTTCTATTTTTGATCTTCGCTGTATTTTCATATATATACACATATACGAGCACATAATTTCACAGTTTAATCTTCAGATTTTAAATTTACTTCCTCAGGAAAAATGGCAAATATCTTTCTTTCTTCTTGAAATTAATATTTTCTGATGAATTGTATTACATTTTTTATAACTCTGTTCGCTACAATTGGCATTAAGCGCGACATTAAACGAAATCCTTATTGCCCTCCAAGGTAACAATTCATAATGGGCAGTTCTGCGAGTTTCTCTTCAACGGCCTTCATAAAATATTCACCCTAAGTCGCGTAGTTGATGGACACGCATATTTCACAAACTTAATACACCGTATTTATTTTATCGGATGTGTCGACTCAACAGATGGCGGAATCTCATAAAATACACAAGCCAGGATGACGTTCTAAAGTCCATCCCGATTAAACGTTGCCACATATTGTTCCCTAGGGGTGACCATTTTATAATACAAGAAAAGTGGCCGTTTTAGGTTTTCTTGTTCGATGCTTTCGCGCCACCAGAGCTCCGTTAGTTGGAGAAAGATTCAAAAACCTATGGTGAAAATAAGTATATGTAGAAAAGCATAACGTTTAGAAGGGATATTTATGCCATAATGTATATCTTGTACGATAATTTCCTTTAGCTAATTGTTTACAGTCACAGCGATCACTATAATAGGTTATTAAAGACACAAGCAAAATCATAAAATTTTTATCATTTGTGGAAAAGAAAAACTTTAACGGTTGTAATGTTCGGTTAACATTTTTTCCTGAAATTTTCTTTTACAGACGAGAGCTTAATACTAAAATTTATTGCAATGTAGGATGAAGCGGTCCATAATAATTTTTGTTTAATATTGTGATATTTATGACAATTTTATTCTATGCAATTTATTGATTATTCGAAATCAAATTTATTGCAACAGGCAAACCGTATTTTGGGCCGATCGTGTAGTCAATAATTCGGATATGAATCTTGGCATTAAACGTCAAATTTAATTATTGTCTTTACTATTTAACGTGCTGTGACACAAATTTCACAAAATTTATTTATATGTATTATCAACTATTGGCATTGTTTCAATTTTGTGTATCTTTTACGATATCTTTCTTTCATCTTTCACGATTTAAGTATCAATAAAATAGATACTTTAATTTTTCGTATAGTTTCAGTAAAATAAAAATTATATGTTCTTATATAAAATAAAAAATTGAATGAATGTATAAAGTAACTTTATATTCAAAGAATTTTCGTAAAAGTTATTATTTCTTTTATATACATCTTTTATTTGCGTTTTTATATAGAACCATCTTCTTCGTGTTTGTATCACAATTCAGATAATGTTTTAAACAACATTCCGAATGAAAAATATTCTGCCAGCAGAAATATGTACATCCAGCGCGAAATTAAAAGTCGATATTCGATACACATTCTTTAATACATTTTTAAAGCAAGTATTGAACAAGGAAATATACACAACATATGTACAATTTTTAAAGTGAAGGATAATCACTTACCAACAGAAAACAAAGAAAATAATACCATATTATAGTAATTTTTTACAAAATTTTTCAACGACTAACTAAAAGACATATACCACATGCTTGTGACACTTTTCCTGAATGTATTACCTACGTTATACAATGTTACACGTTGTATAACGAATTTTTCTAGAATTCTATCGATGAAGTTTGAAGCAAATCCTATTTACATGAAACTATTTATACGGTCGATTATCTGCAATGTTAATACGTTTTAATATTATTTAATAGGAGCATCTTTGGTACTAATTATTATATTTGAGACAATTATTGATACTAATGCTGTGATAATACCTTAACAAGTATATGTTTACAATAAACATCTTGCAACTCTTACAGACACTTCGAGATTGGTTTCATATTCTACGAAATGAAATACGAAATACGGTGAAAATGTATAAAAATGAAAATGTTCGTACTTCCATAAAAAAAATCGTCTATTGTAAATTTTCTACAGTAAGTGTACAAAGATTTTCGTCTCGCGCTGTACATATTTATGTGTAAACAAGTGAAAAAGAGGATCACCCTTCTCAAACTGAAATAACACTATTGTACTTTAAATTTGCTGGCAAAGGATATTAAACGATCAATCAGACGAGAAATAGATATCGTCCCACAATAGCAGTTAAGTGGTCGATCGAAAGGAGCTGAACGTTTAATAGAAAACACCCGTTGACGTTCTAAAACGCGGGGCGACGCGCGACGCGACATTAATCTCGGTGAGATCGAGGCGAAGGAATCGTGAATCACGAAGTTGTAGCTGGGAAACGTCGGAAGAAAGTCGTCGGGCCAATATCGAGCAGTCGATACCGCGGTGAGAGAGAGTCTGCAAAGAAAAGGGACAAGAGAGAGATTGCACGTCTAGATTTTGTCTTACAGCCGTTAGATATATCGAGGCAAGGCGCAAAAGAAGAGGGTAACGTCTCGTGCTACTATGCGGAGGATGCACGCGATCTAAATTCCAGGTTAAGTAGAAATTTATGTCTAACGCAAGACGAGAACCAAATAAATCGTCCGTATTTTAAGCTGGATACTGCAAGCGCGCAATAAATTTTGAATATATCGTAGATTCCGTAAAATTTTCGGGCCCGCGTTATCGCCCATTTTTGCGCATTCCCATGTTACACACGGTTTTTATTGCATCGGGGGATGTAACCGGCTGTTTTCTTTTTCTTCGTCGTATATCACTGGGAATAGCGTTTCATTGATTTGATAACGTGGAATTCTCTCGTTAAAGGGTCTCGAAGAAATAAAATATAAGCAAAGACAATTTTTTAAATATCGATAAGAGAACTTTATGTTTTTGTTTTCTACTATATCGAAAATAGAAGACTAACAGGGAAGATTTGTTAAGCTTGAAAGTTTTTTAAACGTGCTTATTAAAATAGCACGAATGTAGTAATTATATTACTACATATTAAACAAGTATTGGTTTTGCGTAACTTCAATCACTATTTTTCTTAATCAATAGCTTTAACACATTATAGTGTGGCCTACTTTTCCTAAGAGAAAGAAAAGAATTACAAAAATATATCAATTAATGTATCAAAGAATATATTTTAGATTTTTAAATTTTACTTTAGGAATCTTTTTCTACCTTCAGTTCAAAGTTAAAATTTCAACGTTTTTCTGTGAAACATTTTACGGACATTAGAGCTTAATATGCTCATTTATTATCAGAAAGGAAAAATTTAATTTAACAAAAATTGAAATAACGAGGTCGTGCATTATGGATATTCATTACGTTCAGAAGTGAACAGTAATGTAATCATAAAATTTTCGTTTTAATGAAACTTATGTGTCTAAAACGTTTTTAATGACTTTATAACGGTAATAAAAATACGCAACTTCCGTGCTTTATTATACCAAATATATTTGAAATTGTAATTTTCTTCTTTCTCTTTTTACTCTATTCCTACACGCGTGCATATTATAATTTTCTAAAAAGTTAAAAACTAATTCCTACATGACTAATAATACATTTCGAAGAGACGTTTTCACAACTTTGTAATGAAGTAAAGTAACAGAAGTGTAATAAAAAAAAAAACTGTTGTTTATAATTGTATTTTACTATGGTTCAATGAAAACTTTAGCTGTCACAAAATAAAACTCACGAGGAGTCGCAGTCGTATAGTCATTTATTTTCATACACTTTCTTCTAATGGATCTAGACCAAAAATAAGCTGATCTATGTTTTTGTCAGTACTCGTTATTTGGAAAGATATCCGATACAATCGATCCACATTATGGAAACAATAGATTCCTATTAATTGTGAATTCATGGGACGGACGAAACAGACATTGCTTACTTTTAATAACATTTTTGCGGATGACGATAGATATTGTCAACAAAATGCTCATGTAACTAAGAGGAATTCTTCTTCTTATCAAATACTTAACGAATGCTGCTAATGCATTAAAAATGCACGATTGTAACGCGAAGGTAGTTTTTTGCGAGTTTCACGGAAACTTTTATCGCGGTGAAAGTTGACAAATGCTTCTTACCGCGTACAAGGGGTGCGACAACAACGGTCGCAAGAAATAAATGAACGTTCCCACGAACGGGATTCGATGGTGGTGGTGTTACTTTTGAAGCCTCAAGGAGCACGATGCGATTACCGAACTAATCCAAAACAATCATTAATTCTCGAGAGAACAGAGAGGTCTTTCGATAGGAGCGACTCTTGGAGGGTCGGAAATCGTCATCCCCTTGGTAAGGAGAGACCCGTCATTATACCTGACTTTGGCAGTGCCAAGGAGATTGTTCTAACTAGCAAGCGTAATCTTCGGCGAGCTAATTCATCTGGCTCGTAATTCGGAGAAATCAGGCCTGTACCACCATTTCGAGAAATTAAGACAAATGCGAAAGGGCTGTCCCAGCAGCTGTCGCTTCGGGAGCCATCGGCCTTTACGGTCTCGAAAATACCTCGAAGAAGGACAGTAGAATGGATTCCATTTCCGCTAAACGTGCACGCGTGACCTGAAACCTGAATAATTTATGTCTGATTTGATCGATGCACCGCGCCAGCCAAAGCCGACCGAGCGAAAGGGGAGGATGAATTCGTCGATGCTCGTACTCTACAGGAAAACGTCATAAATTCCATGATGTTCGTATTGTTTTAAAATGTGAATTTTTAATCGAACGTTTTAAAGTCACGATCGATAACTCTGGTTACATTGTAGTTTAAATTTTCATGGCATTTCAAATCGGAATTTATGAAGATTCTGGTAACCGAGGTTTTTTTTTAGCATACCGCAGATTGGTAATTCTGCACGAGGAGCAAATTAATCGCTTAAAAAATATATAAGCTTTCGAAAATAAAATTTTCCCACTATTTTACGTGTTTATAGATTTATTAACAAAGTAAGAAATTTAGGATTTTCCTCGATTAGATGACTCATTAATTTACACCTTAATCTACACCTTTAATACCAAGTAATTTTGCTTTCTGTTTCTCTTAAATCGACAGAAATTACCGAAAAATTTCATCTTAAATCGATTAATCATAAGCTTTGGAAATTCCACTGAACCGCATAAGTCAGATATCGCAGATATTAAAAGTTATACCTATTACCAACATTAAAGTACGTTTTCTTGATACGCTAAAACTTGCGGTATTCGTTCAGAATACCGCGATACATTTATTAAACCGTTAACTCACAGCACTCATAAAATGCAATGAAATCTCTTGTATCGTCGACAATTTCTCAAACGCATATTTTTCATCTTGAATCCTAGCACCGTGTAAAATCTTATCCCGAAACTTATGCCGCTAAAACAATACTTTCTCGTCGATACGTAATACCTCCCACGATCGGCCGCCCCCATAACCATTCGTTATAGCTGTACCGCGCGAAGGTTACCTAACTGGGAGCCGTATCGGCTACGTATCCGCGAATTCAAAGTTCCACGGAACGAAAAGAAGCCAGGCGGTTAGCTTTGTTCAGTCGGTTAGGACATTGGAGCGGAATCGCGCTCGAGGCGGAACGTCTCGAAAAAAAGGCCACGTAGGAAGCGTGTAGGTGGGCTGCACGCGTGTTTGCCGAGTTCCGAGTGCGAACTTGGTACGGTCTGAAAACTCCGTCGTGCGGACTGGTTTCCTTGAGCCCCGGCGCGAGAGCACGTTTGCTCACTCCGGTCACGTACGTGAAGGCGGTTGTTTTGGGGAGGCTGGTCGCGTGGTATGGGTAGCCGTAAAATCCGTTTGGAAAGGGGACGAGCGAGCAGCGAAGGTGGGGAAGAAGGAAGCGTAGACGGGATGGTTTTGGGAAAATGGCAAAATACGAGATCCGAATTATTGGAGCGGTTCGAAGCAGCGCGATTTCCAAGTGCGACACGTATGAAAGAAGGATATATCGGGTAGACGAGAGAGTCTTTGCTATCCCGTCGCCGCTTCGAGGATCTTTGGTCGTTACGCGTGTCCTCGTGGTCGACCCTCCGAAACAGCTCGTCGAGAGGCGACCACGCCGCGCTGCCGGGGGGGAAATGCATGTCGAGGATGTAATCTTCCGGCTTTCCGAGGGTGGAAACTGAGACTCACGTCGAAACACGACGACGACTCGCGAAATGACGGATGCCGAGCGGAACGCACCTGCTACCCGCCGTCACCCGGAGGAAATCGAGGCGATCGAATTATTTTTCCAAACGTTCGATCGTTGAAAGATCGAGGGTCGGAGGGGATGAGGGAGCAAACGGAGGGAACGACGTCTTCACGAAGAGATTTGGGATTCTACTAGGGGCGAAAGGGCCTACGAAATAAAAGAAGAAACTCGCGTTACCCGGGAATCCCAGTTTAGGGCGCGGTATAAATCATTATGGATTTAACCTGCCCCTTTCTGCTTTCAACGAAGAACGCCGATTTCGGGAACTTGAAATTGCTAATCTTTATTCGAAACTAGTCCATTCTTCTAAACAGATTGTAAGGGAAACGGATTCTTTTTTATTCCTTTTGTATGACCACTGGTCGTGTTCTTTTCTCTTCAAGAACGCGGAATTTATTATATATTTAAATGTATAAATTCGGTTTGTAACTTCAGACCAGGAATTTCTTTCCAATCGTATCTTGAAAGAAACGTGGCGCTCGAGGAAATTGCAAGACTGCTTCGGAAAGTATCGGAGAATATCAGACAATTCGTATTCAATATCATAGATAAATATAACACAAAAGTGATATCGAGATAACGATCCAAATAAGCGGTATAAAAGTGGTCGTATCAATAGAATTGTTATTTAAATCATGCTCGATAAATACGCTCGATGTATACTTACAAATATAGTGGCTCACGAAGGCATTTGAACAATTAGCACAGAAAATTGTGTAACAACGCGTGATTAATACGATTAACGAGCCGTAACATACTTAGCACGGGCATGAACTTGGTAAAAAATTAGTATACATGACGAACAGTTGTTTCAAATACATATATATAATTAGCACTTTGCTAAATATTGTAACTTGCTAATATGACGAATAATTTCCTGTCCAAATATTTCGATCTTTGCGAAATATATGTTTGTACCGAATATCTTTTTTTTTTTTTCTAATCACAGTTCACGATAACGTTTCAAAATGTTTTCCGCAACACACGTAACATATTTGTAAAAGCTTTCCATTTATAAACGACTAAACATTCACCCAGGGTACGCTATATTCCGCGCCATTACAAATGAAGAGCCAATATTTAAAAAATTGTACATTTCGCTATATGAATAGATAAAAATCAATAAATATCTGCAAAAGAAGCATGCCAGAAAAAAATCGGTAAAACGATACGGCAATATCGTATATTAATAACTGAAAAGGAACAGGAAGCCGGCATCAATCAAAGGTAAAATTAATCGAAGCAGCAAAACCGGAATTTATTGCATCGAAAAATTCGCAAGCCTTTATATCGAAGAATCTCATCCGGTTCGTGATGCATTTAATAAAAAAACACTCGAGCCAGCGTGTTCAAAGGTGATCGATAATTTTCCAGCCGGCTGTTTTTTGCCGTGGCGTGCATCGGCAACAGCTGAAAAGTTGGCTAGGTCGTCTGTCTCTCCTATCATCGGGCCAAAAAGATCGGCTCCCCTGATCGAGGGGGTAATGCTTTTCGCGCGTAACCCAATTATCAGGCGAAACGGTGGTCCGCGCGCGGAAAGCACGCGATTCGGGGGTGCATTCTGGTGAACGCGCGCGCGCGAGCGCGTGGGAAACGAGGGGACGGAAGCTGTCAGCGAAGATACATCATTTCACACTTTAACGATAACGTATACATGCGCGTATAAATAAACTAGGCACGGGTGGTTTGAACGAGTAACACCCGAGCCAGTAAAGTATGTCCTGCTCGACGAACCACAATGAATGACATATCCACGTTTTGTGGACGAGCGAAAATTACGATGTCGACGTCGTTACGTCGACCAACGACGAAAATTCCGCGGTTTCGTTGCATTTTATTTTAATTTATGCACGAATGCGATGCTGTTTGCTAGCCTCTGAGCAGGCAGACGATAGATAGCCTGGTTAATCGGGATATAGACAGGATTTCGTCCGCGTGTCTCGAATATCTAACGGTTTGTTTTGCGTTCAGCGAGCTTTCTGTATTAGTAAATTCTCTTAATGGTTAAATGAAATGCCTGTAAAAAGTATTGGCACGTATCCTTGTATTCCAAAAATCTTTGACAGTCATACGAAAGTATTACCAAACGATACGGTATATATACTCGAATCTAATTGATTATGGTATGTAAATGATATAATAAATTCAATGGTGTCCCAATAATTTTTTTAGCCACTGCATATTCGAAGATCAAAGTTTACACTTAAATGTGATACTTTTAAGTGCATGTTAAGAAAGTCCATGTGCAAAATTTTATGTTTAAATTCGACAATTAACGATGCTGTTAAGCTGTTTGACGAATGCAGAGTGCGTGAAAGCGTGTTTGGATCTAATTCTCTCAAAACTGTTTTCTAAATTTCATGATATTTTCATCTCACCGAGATTAACTTCAGGTTTGATGTATAACTTCAGTTTACGTATTTCTATATCAGAATTCATTCAACCATCTTCGTTTTTCATTTTTTATCCGTAAAAAACACAAAGGAAAAAGAATAAGAATAATGGATAATTACACTTATAAGTATCGTCATATTCTTAATTATTATCTTCTATCTTCCATTCTGCTATCTACTATAGCGACACTTACGAAATACGTTCGAGAATTTATATTACCGAAACGTAGAAAAATATATCTGCAAGCTATCAATGACAAAACTCTTACTATAAATTTCTTTCATAAAAGAAAGAAGAATAATGGTTAGCAATCACGTATCATTATTTTCCTCATATTTATTTATCGCATCACGTTCCAGATTCACGAGAATCGAGAACGAAAACGATTTACAAAGAATTCAGAAAGCGTACGATTAAATGTTAACAACGAAACGTTTGAAATACAGAACGTTTAAAATTGGCGCAACATCACGACTACTTCAATTTGCCGATCGTTTCGGCCGCATTACTTTAATTAAAAGAAAGAAGCGTCCGTTCATTTGCATCAATAACATCAAAGCGACTTTTTCAAGCTCGGAGATGCGGCGACCGTGCAAATATTTTAACGATGCAGCCAGCTTCCAATCAATCGCGTTTTGCAAATCAACCGCCGGCACGCCGTGTTTCCCGTGCAAACAGACTCGATAAAATATCCTCGATAGGTCGCGCCGCTTCTGAAATAAAATTCAACTTCACTATGAGTTGAAAGCCGATCGGTCACGGTCTCGTGGATCGACGGAGGTCGTCAGGGTCGACGGGGTGGTATTGAAAATCGGCGTTTAATCTCGGATAAATCATGACGCGTGCCAATGATACGAGAGACCGAAGAGAATCGACCAACTCACAGTCTCGTGATCGTGGATGGAAAGAAGAAGAGGAACGAAACAGAGGAGTATAAAGTATCCAGTGTGTTCACCATTTCAAAAAGTCGCTGGAAGGAAGAACGATAAATTCACGGGGATGGAGCTCGACAAAATGCAAAAGCCGTGAGGCAAGTGCAATGAAAGTACCATTTGGTGCAGCACACGTGGTACTCACCCTTAGGACTGGTGCGTGCCTCGAATATAATTTATTACTGTTAGAATTTTGTAGGGACCCGTGAACCCTCTTGGTGAGACAGAACGCGGCAACGCAACCCTTAAGTCCTGCATAGACCAACGATGTAACTTGCGCACTCCATACTCTGGTTACACGCTGTTCAACCCTTGCGTTAACACTTTACAAGCCCCTAATGGTTCGCATTTTATCGCGTTCCCGTAGGCATTCGCGCCAGGACAATGCGCTTTATTAGGCCTACCGATGGCATTTCATGGAAACGATGGCCACATCGATTCGGAAGCGAATGGTGCCAGTCGATATTTTCGTTTCAACAAACGGGGACGATGATCAATGAAATATATCGCGGCTCCTTTCGGTGCTGTGAAAAGCCAGATCGTTGGAGCGTTATTTTCATTTCATTTACTTGTACGATAATATCGCGCATGTTCTCGTTTCCTCGTCGATTTTGTGTAAACACCGTTCTTCGCGTTTCACCGAAATCGGCCAGATTCGTCAAAAAATAGAGCTTGTAGAAAATTTCCGAAATTTCACACGACACCGATATTTATAATTATTTGAAAGTCGCGCGGTGAAAAATTTGCAATTGTACTCTTCATGGAATATGCGTTTATTGACTTTCAATCGTTGATATTACATATTATATTCCATACTGTAAATCGAAAATAAATATCTACTTGTTGATTTGAATATAAATATTGTAAAAGTAGGCAGTTGTTTTACAAAAATTTAATAAAATGTCGAATGCACGTTGATAAATTTAACCAATGGGATAGATTAAAGTTTTGTTAAAGATATCATATACATTATTTTTATTCCACTAAATTGAACATATACAATAAGTTTATTATCCAAAACTAATGTATATTTATTCTGATTGGAATCTCATGACTTCGTAAAAAGCTTCGATTCTCTATCGCTCAAATAAACAAGGTCACAGAATTACACGTTCATCTGGAACAGAATCCCAATTTATTCGTCGGATTAATTTAATAAACGAGCATCATAAAAATCACTTACGTTAGAGATCGTCGTAGAGGGTTACGTATAAAATCGTTGGCTTAACGGTTTCCTGTAATCATTATACATATATATGCACACCCTGCACAAACTCGAGTCTGAAACGCCTGTCACAAATAGCCATTGTAGCGTCTCCGAGGACCATGCTGGTACACCGAGGATAATCCGTATATACCGAGGGAAAAATAAATGTTTCCGAGATTCTCAGGACTGGGACACCATTACATGTCACTATTGTCGACACCACTGCGTGAGGCTGTCCTTTTATTATCGCGCAACGCTTCATAGACGACCCATTGGTCGTTGTGGTCGATTAACCCCCCGTGGCTCGCGTCATTTCAAGAAGAGCTGTACAAAGGTTTCGATAAATCACCGTTCGGGATTTTCCACGATGAACTATCGCTTTCCACGAGTCATTTCCACTCTGCTAACGAATCGATTATTTGGATCCTATTCGCTTCCTTCATCAGCGAACCATGTTGTCAAGTATCGGTAATTCGACCACATGGAATTCGTAGAAAATTGGTGAATGATTTTTGAATAGGATGTCTCTGGATCGCCATTGCCGTCATCGTGATTAATGTTCTTTTTATTGGAGGACTATGAAGTGGCTTAAAAGAGGGGCCAAGATTGTCGGGGGTGAACGTCTATTCTTCTAGCACAATGCTCCTCGAAGGATGGTTACTAGTTTCGTGCTCAAGGCAAATCATATATCATAGGTGTGTCGCCGTTAAGCCGCGAGTTTTAAGCACTCAGGGTGAAATTGAATTGTCGCGTCGGAAACTTTTTCACGTACCTGTTGCGATAAATATTTCGACCTTTCGAGAACGTGTCAATGGAACCTCCTTTTATACCGCTCTTTTGTACTTGAAACACGGTTCAACAAAAAATGCTCGTGAATCGTGTTGCTGTGGATTTCAGGTTATTCCATGATTTTTCCCCTAAAGTTATGAACGATTCCTCTCTATAAATTTTATGATGTTTTGACTTGACATTTTGGGAACGGAATTGTTCGGTTAGAAGTATTTATGATGCCTCTGAACATCAGTCGAAAAATACAGACAGCGGTATTTCCTTGATTTATGTATTTCTATTCTTAACAAACCACCGACCATCACTGAGTTTAAAATGGGAAAGATCGGTAAACTCGTGTTTTTATATCGAAGTTTAATATAGTTGTCAAATATTTCTATTGGAAAAAGTTACGTAATGTTTCGAGAGGTTTTAATTCTTGGCAATTAACAGCGCCAAAAAACATCGGCTTGTTCCGGTGAGTTCGCAATATCGTGCTCGACCAAGTTTTGCCGCAACGATTTTCACCCCCCCCCTTCCCTCGCCTCTCTCAATTAATACCTTTTTAGTTTGTTTTCCGGCGCTCGATTTCCCGGTCGGTGCCGTTACGAATTAAACTTTCGGATCATTCCGGCTGAAAAACGAACAAAGAGATCGTTCCCTGAGCGAACGGTCCCTAATCGATTCTGCTAATCGTTCCGTCATCAGGAAAGAAAAACTCTACGGTAATCACAAACGAAAATAACAAACATACTATCTGATGGTGTGTACGGGTGTATAAAAGTTTCTCGCACTGGTAGTACCGGTGTTTGTGTGCGAATCATAAAAGGGCGGCTCGAAAATGAAATGTTTCCAGTTGGAAATCGTTGTACCTTGGCCCGAGGTTGTTGCAGATCCTTTATTTTATTCGACACGCAAACGTACCACTGTAAATCGACGTCTGGTTGGCTCGCCTCGGGTCACTATTTATTGCAAGCCGCGTACCTCAATTTTATGTCGTTGAATCGCGGTATAAACCACTATGACCCCATCTCTCTATATCTCTCCCTATCTCTCTCTCTCTCTCTCTCTCATTCTTTTGTGGCAGTAAGGTAAATTCGTTGTTGGAGAAGCACTTACATTATTTTAAACCGCCCTTCGCAATACGAAACGTTTGAGTCGTGGCGAAGGAACGAGGTGGATTTTAATACCAATGTCCTGGAATCTTTCGTTTACGCCGCCATTGATCGATACTGTGATTAAATTCGTCTATCAGACCCGCTCTGACGCTTCACAACATTATGAAAATGATTTACCTTTAGTAAATTTAGTAGGATTTACATTTAGTAAAAGTAGTATATATATTTCTGACAATTAGACATTTAATCTCTTCCATTGTGATATTAAATTATACTTGGGACAGACTATGACCAGCTCATTACGAAGGAGAATCATATTTCAGTTGAATCTTTGTCTCAATATCCCTTCCAGTTCCTAAGGTTGAAAATCATCGAATCAAATTAATTAAATATAAGTACTTTATATAAACAATGATTCTTGAAGAACGAATAGTCAAGTTCTGTGAATTTCATTAGCTGCTAGTAACGTTATACGGATTAGCGTGATTGTATGTAATGTATATAAATGTAGTAGAAATGAAGATTAAGTGGTTGAGAGGACTTTCCAATTTTAAAACGAATTATCCGAACAGGAAGACAAGATCCGAAATGTTATCTCATTGATCGTAATTCGAAAATTTCTGACAATGTAGCCGATGAAATCTCGTAGATTCATGTCTGATCTTCCATAAGCAATTTGAGATATCCTGCGATGAATGAGATTGGAATTCGGTCAACTACAACTGCTATACTGGATTATGGTATATGTACACGTATGTAGTCTATTTACGTTACCTGACGCTTTAATTAAATATTAGCATCTTATTGTCAATGTGTAGACTTCAGTTTGTGTATTTTTGTAATTATACTTTCCTAACGTATTGACAAAGTTCGCTCGAAAAATTTAAAAATTTCCTACATATTTTATACGCACTCGGGAAATAGTAAATAACGTTCAAAATTTCAAGTGCTTTTATTCTTTGATTTAATATTTATAGACTCTTCTAAAATCATATTTGGATCGATGGTCTTTAAATATATAAACAAGCAATCATGGTTCCGCTAGAAAATTTTTGCACGACAACTTCGAATGACCCTGGAACACGAATCAAAGAGGAATTTCGAAGAACTTAACTCGACATAACTAATATTTTGATTGCCATATTTGTCTTACCTTCGAACGAGCGCCACTTTAAAAAGGTACCAGAAATATCGATTTCCTTTCGACAAAAATCTCGATGTCTCTCACAAATATACAAAAAAAATGTGTACTCCTTTTCAGCTGTAAAAATAAAAGCCAGGTTATCGTTGTTACAAGAAAAATGTTTTGAACAAAGCTGGGAACCGACTATTAATAGAGTGAAAAATACACTGGCAGCGTTTCAACCGGTCTGACAGAATTTGTTTTCCCCCCAAAAATGTATGCTGCACGGTTCTATCTACACATATATTCGTTACACATCCATCCAGCCTTTGTGACGTCAAGCAGAGAAACTCTCGATAGAATTCCCAGTCCTAATAAAATAACGATGCTAATGAACGCATAAAGTCGACCAGAAAGCAAACATACATTCGGCTTAAGATTCCTCAGCGACGAAGATTCCGTCGAACAACGAGGGGAGATCCACTTCGTCTGGCGAGAGAGAAACGGCTGTTTTTATTTTTCAAAAACGTGGCGCAAATCACCGAGACGTTGAAGTCAGGCTCGTTGATATACTTCTGCGGACTTTCCCGTTTCCACTATAGCAACTTCGCCTCCCGAAATCGTCTTAGAACAATCCGAACTCTTATCATATGTCCGTGCTCGAAACTTTTCCTTCGCGAGCACCGCGGTGAAATAAACGCCTGACGCACAAATAAACTTCATCCCCCGATGAAACTTTGGCGACGTTTCCAGCGGCGACGTTTCGTATTGCGAGCGTCCCAATTCGCGAATATCACCTCGAACCAGCCAACGCAACCGTCGAACCGCCCAGTGGAAAAACAATTCCCGCGTGAATAACTTTTCTGTCATCGCGTCGTCGAAAAAGTATGGACGCGAGGATTCTCAGACCGTTTTCGGTATCTTCGAGTCGCGAATGAAAATTAACGTCTGGAACGAGCCTGGTAACGTGCTACAGGGGACAGATTAAGAATTCTAAAGGCGCGACAGCATCTTCGCTTTAACGTGTGTTCATTTTCACAGGTTCTGGTTTAGTCAGCCAACCAGAAAATGCAGCTGGCTCACCGAAGGGATCGAACCATAGCCACGGGGATCGGATCGACGATCTCGAGGAATCTCATCTGGCGTGAATGATCGTGCAGAAGGGAATCGCGTTCACGTGCAGACCGGTGAATAAAGCACAGGGTTCCTTATTAACGACGTGGACTCACCGAGTGAGTCCGAATAATCTGTGGAAACGATCTTCATGACAACCTATAGATTGTATCTTCGGTGGTATATGTGCCAGCACCTACGTTGAACACTTAGAGTCCTAATTATACGAGGAGGCACAGAATCCGGGCTTAAAAGCTTTATATATAGAGCGGCTTGATATATCGCGGGAACGTTTAGTGGCAACCGCGTTTACAAACACTGGTCGAACCGACGCGTCGCCGAAGATAATCGCACCACATTTAGCTTCGCCAAGAATTATAGAAATCTTGAAGAATAGGTGGTGCATTTTCAGAAGGTAAATGCGAATTTGGGAATTATTTCAGCTGAAAATTATAGATTTTTAATGATTGTTTCGTGTCAATTTTTGTTAACAATATATAAATCATATTTGAAGGAACTTCAATATTCCGAACGTTTTAAAAAGTATAAAATGATATTCTTTGGTCGAATGAAGTTATTTTTCTTTCAGACATTTTTATCCGAATAATTCTAACGAGAAACATAAATGCACTAAGGAAATGCGTAAAGTATAATACTTTACCAAACTTAAAAAATTCACCGTTAAATAACGTTATCGTCGACAAAATACTTTCTTTTGTTTCTTGAAGCATCTTCTAATAGAACGCAATCACGTTTGAAAAAATGAAATTAAATTACATACATTTTCATGAAACACAAGTAGGTCCTTTAAGATACAATAATATTCTTAAGAAATCAAATATTCTATTATCGATTATATGTTCAAGTTAGATAGAATATATTACTTTAAATTTCAACAATGATACTAACAACAAATTGGATTATGCACTAAATGCATTTATTCTTTCAATACAACTAGCTACAAAAAGATACCCGAAGGAAAAATAATTTTAATCAATCGATAAAAATTATTTTCTTGTCTTTTGAAATAGCTATATAAATTAACGTTAATGGCACCCGTAATAGTAATAGAAAATTACAGCATCTTTTAACTAGAAAAAGATGCGAATACGAAAACTATGACAAATGTACGTACGTAGAGACATAACGAAGAAAATTAGAGAAGTCAGGATATTTAGAAAAGCCTGTAAATAATAAGCATGTAATAAATCTTGCAATTTGGCAGTAGCTAAAATATTAGTTGAATTATGATGCTGCATAGTTTCTTGTAAGCGCTTAATTTTAGAGATATATTTATTCTCATCACTCAGCCGTTCCAGCTAGTGGCATATGCTTCTATGCATCTTCGGTTTGGCATTCGTACAAAACTGCAGGGTAAGATATTAGTGGTTAGTTGTAAACCGAACGATCCATATATAACTTTGCAGTAACACGAACCTTATGCATGTAAAACATTAATTAACAGAGGATAGCGAATAATCATGAAGACTGCTATGAAAATGTATACCTATACATATGGAAAAGAAAAGGTAACTCTTTATTCTATATTTACCATTTCCATGATTTTATATTATATTTCAGATAGAAAGATTAAGCTGTGGAAATTCAGTAAAATTTTTATGCTTGTAAGTTATATTAAAGCTTTTAACAGCGTTACATCTTTTAAATTGTATTTAAAATTCGTAATTTAATTTCTACCCGCCTATTTTCCATTCTCTGTGAAATCACTTCATTCTAATATTAAAGTTAGTTATTTCCTCATAACTTTAAACAAGTTAGCCAACTCGCTGCCACATTTATTTACGTAGCCTACAACATGATTTTTATACCACTAACGATACTAAAATTTCAGGAATATTGTTTACCAGTAGCACGCAAAGTCTGATATTTTTATATGTGACCTACGTTATAAATTTAAAATTTATATACACGCAGACGAAAGAATATTAAAATTTAGTATTTTCTATACATATATGTGAAAGCAACATATTTATTGGACATTTGTTAGTATATCGGTAAGTGCTATCTATCGTATTTTAGATTACACGTACACTATATCTATTCATTGCTCTTGTCAAATATAACTTTGCTTTATAAAATTAAATTTCGTACCACCGTATAAATAAAACAGTTTGTCCTACTAATCTTGATTCCTTAAATATTCGCGATATTTTTTCCAACGTATAATCTTGGAGAATTTGAAAAATCTGTCAGGTATATGTCTTATAATGTAATCGTATTTGTGTCAGCCAGAGTCAACTATCAATTACGTAATATCAAGCAAGATCATCGCAATTTCACATAGCGTGTAATCCCACTCTCGTTCGTGATTCGTCCGACTATAGCAACAAGCGTTGGAACGTAGGAAAATTTCAAGCGACATTCTCTAAACCGGCTAATTGTGAAGTCGTCGGAACAGGTGCAATGCGATAACTCCCAGCGCAGAAGGATAATCGCAAGGGGACGCGATATCGTGAGGTTTGCTTGGTCGTTCAGACTCATACCGGGACCTGGGACTCCTATCGGACAGACGAGAGAGAAAGGGTATAACTGGATTCAAACTTGGATGAAACTTCCAGGAAAACTGCTCCTGCGGGACGCGTGAGTCGGGCTAATACACTCCAAGGATGTCACAAACGAAACTCGTGACAGGAGCAATCTCGAAAGGCGCCATTGTACTCGTTAATTCGGGCTAAACAAGCACAGTAAATTTCGGAAAAGATATCTCTCGACACGACGGAACACTCTTCCACCGACGGAGTTGTTGTATGAAATTTGTAGATCTTATCTCGTCCTGCCCCTCTCTGTCTCGACTGGGACGCTTTTCATTTCGGTTGATAGTGCAGCCAACGCACTAGCACGCATCTGTAATTTTTGTTTTACCAACGCCAACGTCGCATAGAATCTTTTTGTCCAACTGCTTTATATATCTGGCTGACTCTTGTATTCGTGAAATGGAGCGGCGCAAGATTGTCACTGAAAATTTACCCGGACGGGGTAAAATGCGGTACAAGAGTGCAAATTAGAAAGATCGGGCTTGATTTGATAGTAGCTTCTTCTTCGTAATTGGATAAATTTACATGGCTCGTAAGATTAATACAAAACGAGGTGAAACTGTTCAGATGTAGTTAGTCCGTAGTTTTTGATTCTAGAAACATCGCAGAATTTTTAATAATTAAATTGAAAGCTTCGATTATTTAATCATAATTATTTTGTAGTACTGAAGAGACGTTAAAATAATTAAGCGAGAATATCGTTATATTATGTTACTAAAATTGTATAAAAATTTCCAGAAATTTGATTGAAAAATAGGAAAGATCGTTGACACGTTGAAAGTACAAATTATAGAATTTATAAAAAAAAGAATTAGGAGTAAAAGATATTTTTTTTTAACAAAAAATATTATTAGAAGCATAAAAATTATTCAAATGCCAATCTACGATATCTTATCGTATATTGCACACATCTCTGACATCAAAAGGAACTACCTCTCTCCGAGCGGTCAGATCGTAAAGGTGAGAAGATAACGCTTAATCGTGGAGAATAAGGGGAAACGAATCACTCTTAGGAGGCAGCGGAATCAATAAACGAACTTCCCTTGAATAGCAACACCAGGATGTTTTTACCGGTCGCTTATCTATTAAACGTTCAAGAGGAAAGAAATGAAGTTCCCTGTATAAGGCGTGACAGGAACATAAGGCACAATAAAACTCGGCTAATTTATAACAGCCCCGAGAAAGGTTCTGGACGTTGGCCGAGGAACATGGCTGGCTCGCTTGTCTCCGTTACAATAAGAAAGCCGGCTTAGACGGATTCCTTCGCCTTTGATCGGCGTCATAAAGAGATACACCTGATCAAAGACAGAATTCCACTAGAGATCGCGCCACGAAGAATTAATTCGATTCTTTTGACGTTTCGATCGCGGTACACGCAGCGTACGTTCGACGAACTTCGATTACGTCGCTGAGAACATCGCCACGAACATCACGACATATGTACATTTATCCGGGACGTCGAACAGTTCAGGGAACATGCGGGGATAGTGAAGGAGGCAAGAGGAAACAAAAAAAAAAAAAAAGAGAAAAAAACATACTACCGAAGGTAGAATGCTATCTGATTTGTAATACCCGCGGGACCGGTATTTATCACACGTCCGAGTGCGCACGTACTTTCAAAGTGGTGAAAAACAGCCGCGATAGCGGACTCGTTGACGAAACAGGTAATTTGAAACGTGGACGCGCCGACACTGGTTTTAGTCATTGAAAAATTTTCTGGATCACCTATTTTCATCGTTACCAGTCCGCTCACTTCATTTTTCGAGCATTTGTTGTAGCAAGTAACGCATCTCTGAAATCCATCGGTTCTACGATGACTCAAAAGATACTTCCCCTGTCTTGGGACAATACACGAGTACGTTTGGTCGTTTCTCGAAGAGAGGGAAGGGCAGACACTCGAGAAAACGATACAACCGTGGATATCTCTTGGAGGAAAGTAAATTTGATGTGGCGTAACGGTTGGACCGGGATACCGAGGTCCTTGGAAACGACGATGCTCCAGTCGATGCGATTATCTGAAAAAGTATCTATTGCGTAATTGTTCGCAAAGTGGCAGCAGAAGAGGGGCAGTGACGGTGGCGGGAAACGCATCGTACGATGAGCATGTTATCCGATTCACGGTGGGTCAAAGAACATCTTGTTGGTCCAGACGCGGGGAGTCTGATCGAGAATACACTTAGTGCACTCGGTCAAAATAAGAAAGCTGGCTGTAGATGCTTTCCTGTGTTGCTTTGATCGGGAACGTAAAAAGAGGAGCACCTGACCAAAGAGCTGTCTCACGGGAAGAAAAGCATCGTCGTAACGGAGTCTGCGTGTTACAACGACGACACTCAGGGAAACGGCGAGGGACGAAGAAGAGGATGGAGCCACGGCCTGGTGGGGGTAGATCAGAGGGAGAGGATGGTGGAAGCGAAATCTGGCCTCAGTCGTGCGCGACGCGCCATATGCGGTGGACCATTTGTCAAGGCGCTCACAAAGGCCAATAATCTCGCGTGACACGTGTGATTCCCCGATAAAAAGTGTCACGTGCTGGCTGCACACCCCTCTACGACCGGAGGCGAGTAAGCCCCCACCATCATCACCCCGCGAAACTTCACGGAAAAACTTTTTCCCTCGAAGCCGCTCGACAATTTCGTTCCAGTGTCGAACAGAGAGCGGTGTGTCTCGAACCTCAGCCGTATTTTTTTCTCGCGATTGAATCGTCCGTAGAAAACTAATCTTTCCTCGGAGGAAGGCGAAGAGCAAAAAAAGGGAACAGAACGAAGGTTGAAAGAGAGGTGAAATACCTTTGGTGCGGTGGAACAACGCTACACTTATTCGGCCAGGGCCCTTTCCGAACGAACGCCGATCGAACTTCCAGAGAAAAGTTTGGACCCTTGGTGCCGGACGCAATGTCGCTGCCAAACGTAAAAGCTTAGCACTCGGACAAGATTGAAAAAGTGGCACGAGACGATCGCGTAGGACGAACAAGGGTAGGCGCCTTTTTTCCTTTCCGACATACGCGAAGTTCGATTAAACAAAAATCTATACTGGCAGTCTATCAAAGCGAAAGTGAAACGAAGATTTACGTTCGTTATAATCGAAGCTCGTTCACGATGGAATCGGTGTGATCGAGCGTAACGCAACACATCAGGTTGACGTTTAATGCAAATCGCTCTTTTTTTCCACGGTATCTGCTGCTACACGTTGATCGTGTGTGTAACGCGTTCCGACGCGCGATCCCTGATGGACAATCGACGAGGATCTCGTTAAGGACGACCGGTGGAAAGAAGCGAAGAAATTTATGGTGCGACGATCAGAGAAGGTAAGCCGCAAAACACCGAATATAGTTGGTAATTTTATGCTCGAAAAAACTTTATCGCGTGCTCGGTAGGCGGGCCGAGAAATTTATTCAAATTGAGTTGTCGAATTTTTCTACTCTTACGCCGGACAGGTGAAGCCAATGCAATTTCAATGCTAAAAAGACACGATCATTGATGCACTTAACTAGCGCGTATTAAGAAGCACGTGCCCCGTCGACCGGGGATATCGAGTCAGAATATCGGACTTCGGTCCAACAAGTAGATTATCCGGAATCAAGGTCGGCTTGTTGACGATTCGTTGTTATTGTCACGGGATCTAAATTTACGGGGGCAATTTATTTTCTGCCTCTCCTTTTTTTTCCCTCCTTTCTATCCCGATGCTCCTTAACGAGCCCGTGTTAGGAAACAATTGAATATATTTCCCCTCCAAGAACGCGAGATACCTCGTTGCGCATAAAAGAATAATAGGGACGGAAAAATTTCGCCGGGCTTTCATAAAAGTTTGGCGCTACACCATTGTGCAAGCTCTGGTATTAGCCCTCTACCCCTGACAATGTGCAGGCTACAATAGAACGCGGGCTTATTTAACCTAACATAGCCGTAACACGTGTAGCTAGGATGCACAAGAAAAATATACAAAGTGCGTTCCGAGAAATTCGCACACCTGTTGGTACGAGTGGTAAGAAAGACGCGATTCTTCGCGGAGCACCCATAATCCGCTTCCATGTAGCGTTGTGCTCGATGCTTTTGTGTAGATACAGCCAATGATAGTATACCGGATAAACGCGACGAAAAAGGAAAAAAGAATCTGCTCGTTCGATTCTCCATTCGATGCGCGAAATAACATTGAGGTATAAATTTGATAAAAAATAAAAAGCAAAAGGAAAACAGAGACACGGAGGATGTAACAGAGACAACGATAGAGATAGCAGATAGAAAAGAGAGAAGAGGGTGGAATCTAATCGAGACACCGCGCGTTATTCATATTCACGCGATCCATCGATCACACGGATTTATCATGCGGACGGTATTTCGCATGTACATGCGCGTTTTATATTTAGCGCGGCTCATTGGCACGGCGCGTTATCGCGCTGCCTCGTATTAAGGCGGGGAATAATTAATTCGAGCTGTGCGATTCACAGATTACAGCTGGTGTTCGTTGATATTTAGAGGAGGAAGGAATTGAATCCCAATACCCATGGACTAGGTTGTTTCTCATTAAACGGACCTCCGGTGCAATTAACCATGACTAACATATTTGTAACACTCGATGAATGGGCCGAAAGCTCACGGGCCGTGACTATGCGACTCTGATTCTCTCTGTCAGGGTAAACATTGGTCCGCATATGCGAGCAGTTTAAACGTTCATACGTTATCATGACGACCGGGCCGAAACTGTACGGCCAACGCTTCGTTCCTGGAATCGATAAATCGTGTTTTTCGTATCGGTTCTACCCAAACGGGCTCAATGGCCTAGAAAATGCCCAGTGTCGGTCTTTTCGTTCGCTCGCGAACCATCTCTGTCCGGGGCTCTTTTAACCGGGGTTAACGATCTGGAGAGTTTGGCCAGTGGCTCCGGACAACCGTTCGGGAAACTCGTAACACCACGGCTGACACGTCGCGCGATGAAATTGTAAATGGCCCCGTGAGACGACTCGTGAGACTCCGCACTTTAAGCACCAGCCGATATAGTTACCTACGAGGGAATGTTGCTCATGGTTGTGCGGCGTAGATCGAGGTAAAAATACATTCTTTAAAGCGAGTACGTCTGTGTTTCGCGGTGAAATTTTACGGGGGAAGATCGCTTGAGGACTTTTTAGGTAGAACGAATGAAACCGTTCATAGTGTTTGATATGAGTTTGATACCGTGTTTTAATTGTAGTTGTAGCAGATTTGGCAACTTTATTGCGAAAGTAGCTAGCGAAAAATTTGGCGTTACTTACTCGATGGAAAGTGTACTTGAATTTTTTGATGGAGAAAGTATGAATAAATGTTCGAGTGTATATATACTTTAAATTAGTATATTCAACCGCAGTAAAACAGTCGGATTATGATTATCATTTAAAGTATTTTGGCGACTCCAGCTTTTTTATGAGATACTATTATTTCTTTATGTTTGCGTTTTATTTCATATAGCTAAAAATTATAAGTATTATAGATATAGCTAATTATTCAGTGAGAATTTATTTAAATCTATAGTGAAAAGTAATTTCAAATTGGAAACTGCTATAATTCGTTAAATCTCTCGTTCTTAATAATATACAGATTCATAAATTGACATATCAATGATTCCAAACTTTTTAACAAACGCGTAGGTACGAATCAATAATTCTATTATATGAAGATTTATGAGAGAGAGAGAAAAGTTATAAACGCAGATATATTGAAACGATCATATGATAATGTGACAACATATGTTAAAAGTATTTTAGTATTGTTTACGTACAGAGTTTGAAAAATTATTTATATGAATCGAATGTCAGATTATCTTTTATACCACGATAGTCTTCACTATAAAGTTGCGTAATGTTATGAATCTGTGCGACGAAATTATGTATGGGTCAGTTTATGTCGTACACTGTTTACGTTGGAACTATAAAACTGCGTAAGTACATATATAGAATAGCATGGGAAAGTTTTATAGTCAGAATATTTTTTATTGCCATCATCTAGCTTTATATATATCCAGAAATACTTTTAATTAAAAATTACTCACTTCGTTTGGCAATAAGCCTAATTTAACCCATTAAATAATATCCGGTTGATTAATCTTGAAATCTGCAAGTTCAATAATACATCGTCGCCGATTTCATTTAAGAGAATAGACTTTGATTTATTAAATGGATCTAATTGACCTGATCTGTAGTTTACGAATCGTTGATTTCCACTGATTTTAAATGGACAGCGCTACAAATAATAATTCACAAATGTTGTTGAGGTTAATATTTTTCGAAATTCGCGTAACATATAATGGAATTGGCAATCTGTATTTGTGAATTTGTATCTGAATTTAATGTAATGTATGTATATTGCGACGTAGTTAACGTTACATGTCTAAAATGTATTAAAATCTTCGAAGCCGTTCAATAAATGGCATTAATCTGCATGTAAAATAATGCTTTAAATACCGTTTTAATATATGCATTAATCCTTCGGCTATATTCGATTATTGATTCTGACTATTGAAAATAATAAGTATAAATAATGTAATCTCACCGATACGTGTGTTAATTGCATCATTTTCAACTATAGACAAATGCTTGTCAATTTTAAAGATAAAATATGTATCATTTAAACATTCAATTAAACAACTCCATCACGATATATCGAAGAATTAAACTTGTTACAAGACGTTCAAAGTTCAAAACCAATCATATCACATTAGAATACATTAAAATGTTCCACATTACGTAATAAAAGCACGCTCGTAATGCAGTACTCAATCTGAACAGAGATATAAAGAAGTTCAATTCTATAAGAAATCTTGCATACATGTTACTAAATTTTCATAAAATTACTAAAGTACTACCTTTAAAAATCAATTCTTACTTATATTGATAACTTTTACGATGGACGAAGATTACATTGATGGAAGTAATTTTTTAAAAATATTAGATAAATTATTATGCACTTAAAATTTTGCACGGGGATGGTGCGACACGACGTCGAAAAGTACATCTGAAATGAAATAGTACAGATAATTAGAAGTTACGCAAGAGGATAATTTTCAATCGAATAAAAATCTTCACAAAATTTCCTGAAGCAAGCTGTTTCAGTAAACGACTTGTTGGTAGGATACGTCAAAAGCCGTGGCCAACTAATTAGCCAATCAAACAGCTTATTAATTAGCGACCATACGTCCCATATGATGACTGAGTAGTTATTAGCAGAAGTTCGTGTTACTAATACCCGCGGGGAACACGAAATTCGACGTATTGCCGGGCTCGGATCGATTTTCTATGGATTGATGTACGCCGAAACAGATTACTAGATTCCCTGTCAAAATACATTAGTCAGATCGATTGAAATTAACGTTTAATACTTTTATTGTGATAAATTCATTACATGAAAAGAGAATGATGTATTATCTCGCGTGTCGGGGATTAAAATAAAGTTAAATATCGTCTGTGTCATATATCGATGTACATAGTATACCTATCGCCTGTGCGTATTATTCATAATAATAATCCATAAAATAACGCGGATAGGGTGATCGATGAAATTTTCGATAAAAGGATATAAATTAACAAGAAAGCCGTCGAATTCTCTGCCTCGTTCGATAGTATATAGCCGTAACCAGCGTTTCACTGTGAAAAAAAGAGAGGAAAGAGAAGAAAAGTTCGCTCTTTCCATTCATTGTATCGGCGTTCTTTTCAACTTAAATGAAAATACTTTCAAGCTTTGTTGTATGCTTCTATCATTTTTTGCTTTTCCCTTTTTTCTTTAGTTTTTTTTTTTTTTGATTTGTTTAAATTCAATTAATCGCAATTGAATGGCTCTTACATATTTATCGCACAGACGAGTTTCATTCGATTTAAAAAGCCATTAGCCGATGTATATTATGGAGAATAAATTCTGCTTTCTAAATTCGCAATTTAGGTCGCATTAGGTTGGAAACAGTGCTTAACACCGTGCGTCTGTTACGGTCGAACTGAAATACTTAACTTACAATTAGAAGCCTAATTACGTGCTATTAAGTAAACGAAACGTGGCTCATTTACGTATTAATGCTAATCCGATATAGACAAAAAAGCGGAACTTCTTCAACATTCTAAAGAAAGAGACAGAAATATTTAAAGTAAAACGAAGAACAAATTAATATTACTTTTACGTGAAAGTGACGATTATTGTATTTAATGAACTCATTATATTCAATGCTTAAAAACTATCTCGTATTTAACGCTATGATAGAATTACGACTCTCGGTATTTGAAAAATTGTATTAGAAAAGTTGGTGGTTGCTTAGAAGAGTTAACATGTTTGACTGAACAGTTTAAAAAGTCGCATCTATAATTTATTGAATTTACGTCAATAGTTTTTCGATCTAACGAATAAAATTTAGTTTTTAGAACAAATAACGAAGAAAAATTATAGTATAAAATAAGCGTTTAACATTAAAACTATCAAATCCGCGAAAGTAACAGGTTTCAGTCTCGTATTTGTATAATTACTAAAGATATATAGATAATTTGGATGAAATCAATGTTAGCTTTTATCGAGATCAAAATACAATTATCTTACATATACGGTATTCCTATTTCGTGTTCGACGTACAATTGCTTAAATGCACGTTAAATATTTAGACTCTTCCAAGATCCTACTACTTAGAAGCAGAAATTGATGTACTCCACATAGTACAATTTAATACAAAAATAGTATTCATTACGTATGAAACAATAAGCAACGAACTTCACTAATCCTTCGATATACCAGAAACGTATAGTGACAACTATTCCTATACGAACATTCTTCTCAGTTGACCAAAATCCCTCTGATCGATTCATTCAAAACCATATCGTATTACATTGAAAAACACATTACGTAAGAGTAAACTATCAAAGACGCGACATAGCTACGTTGCACCAGTTCTTAGCCTCGTCTGTAACGAACCGTTCTATGACGGTCTAATATAAAATTCGTTCACACGAGCCAGAAACCAGCGACAAAGGTGCAAGGTCTTGGTATCTGAGATGGCTCGTCGAGGGTGTCGCGCCGGCTCGCCAAGGGTAGCTCGTCGAGAAAGACGCGAGGAGAATGAGGGGAAGAGCTGGAAAAGGGCTAGGTAGGGGTCAGAACGCGCGAAATAATCTCTCCTTTCCGCGAATAAAGTGGATGCGAAGGTGGGCCCTCGTTAGTTTCCGCTTGCCGTAACTCTTCGTGGCAAGATGCACGAGCCGGTATTATTCTTGGCCGGAATAGTGGATCGTTAGGTTTAATCGTGCGGGCGTTTTCGTCGCGACGAACGGCACAATCAGCCGCGAGTAATCCCGCGCTCGACCGAACCTTGCCCTCTCACCCTCGTTTTCTCTTTTTTACCTAGACGGTAAGAGGGGAAAAAAGTGATCAACGCGGTGGGGATAAAAGCGAGGAAAAATGCTTCTCGCCGCCATTCGCGTCTAATATACAAAGAGGCTGATACAACGGACCACTTTTCTGCAATTTCGGGGGCCAAGGAGATTGCAACCGGCTGGCACACAATACAATCTTCGCGTCTTCTTTCTACATCCTACTGCTCCACATAATTTGCCGCACTCTCTATCATGTCAAGACGAACGTTCTATCACGAAGCGAGGGGATGATCCGGTCTGTGAACGTTTTTCGTATCGCGTGATGGTATTGATATACAGGGCGATTCCGAAATTGAGATATAAAAAAGTAAGTCGGAAATACAACATTGAGATCCTTTTTTGTCTCGTTTGACTATCTAATGGTATGGTAGACAATCTGGTTTGTCGTATCTACTTTTGTTCGCGTGTATAAATTTATAAAGACGGTGGACGCTCAACAGTCTACGGTATAATTATATGCAATGAGCGGTAAGTTTCAGTAGTTGATTTATGTTAATAATATTGTAACTATCGTCGTTGATTTCACAAATACGTTCTTGCTTTACGGAACTGAGGAACCGCAACCTGGTAACGATTGATGTTTGAGATCTTCATCTTTTCGAACTTGGTATTGTCTATTAATTAACAGTTATTTTTAGTGTGGACTATTTCTATGATGTAAGAGCAACACCAAGAGCAATAAAACCGACCAACATCATAAACTATAGTATTATTGTGATCATTTTCAGTATTCTGTGAATTGTTACAATAATTCAATTATTGAATTTATTATGTCGTTTAAAATCATATTAAATAGCGACATTTTTTGCAAACACAAATAGGAATATCTGTAATTGGTCAGATCGAATGAACGTATTATTTTTAACAATAAATATTACAGGTAAACGGAAAGAAATTTTCGAACTCGATTTTCTAAAAAACGAACGCACGTATAAAACAGTTTTGTTCGATATTTTTAGCTCACCTTTACGTTATGAAATCAACTATTTTTTGAATATATCGCGATTTCAGAATCACCCTGTATGAATTGGCCGTTACGTTCGCTTGCGATCGTCGTTAAAACAAGGTACACGGACGATGTGGCTCGATGATAAATCTAGAGTTTCTCGTGTTTTCATTAGACGCGATAAGTCGCGGTAAAAGTGCACTACGCCTGCAACCCTTGTGTTTATGCGGATTAACGATAATGGAACGTCGCGTTCTACGGTTTCGTGAGAAATACACTGAAAATTGTAACTTAAACTTTTACGCGTTGTTCGTTGCTGGAGTTACAGGTCTGTGCGCCGCTTTTCCCTTTGACTGCTTCGTTTTTCCGGCGTGGAAAACGTTCTGGAAATGTTGAAACAACTGACCGCTTTTCCTTTTTTCCCACTTTTCGTTCGAGACATCGTTGGGACATGGAACCAACTGACTTTTTTTTCTATTTAATACAATAGCAAGTTACATTGCAATTATTTCTCATTAATTTCCTTCAAACTTTTAAGGCTATTCAATAAATCGGACGGAAAAGTGTGTGACGTATTTACTTATGAATATTAAATACAAAATTTACTAAATAAATGAATAAATTTTACTAGATTTTCGCAAACATTTAAGATATACTTCCTCAGCGTTAAAGATCATAATATTTAACAAGTAATATCATATTTATATTCAATTTTTATTAGTTGAAACTATTTTTCTTTAGCAGTATTCCAAAATATTAAAATGTAAAAGAAATTGGTATTACCTTTTTTTTTAATATTGCCACGATCGTAGAAAAAGTAAGAATTATAAAACAAAAATTGCAATTACGAAAATATCGAAAGTGGAGAATTCGTTTCTGTATGAAACATTTTATTCGATACAATCTCCTAAGTAATGTCTGAAATTCTCGCTTGCGCTTGTTCTGAAACGCATGTTATGAATAATAAATATTTTGTGAAACACGAGGAGAACGGTGTTCGTCCATTTAGAATAATAGATTGCATTTGTTACGAGCAATTGTGATAGAATGTCTGTAGATTTCTTTATTAAACTTTAAAGCACCTTTAGTGGATGGAATTACACCTCTTCAACTTGCTTCCTTCGATCAAGTTTCCTTCTCGCGTAGGAAGTCTCGTAAAGTTAAAAGTTGTATAACTCGTCTTCCTTGCCTTGAATACTATTTTAAACATCATCTGAATTATTTAACATTATTTTTCTCATGCATGGATTAACCTCATTACGACGTATGGGAGAAGAACCCGTTTCCCATAAAATGCGACAAGATCGCAGTTAATTATTGACACTTCCCCTATTAAGTACTAAAAAACGGAATCTCCATGAACTCATTAAACTTTTATGATCATCGGATAGAGTTACACTTTTCTAACACGATTCTTCATACAAGTTTCCTTCTTCGCATAGGAAACTTTCGTAAAGAAGTTCAACCATCTCTCTCAATAGTAATTGAACGTTATTTTTAAGCACTGCATAAATGCTAGGTTCTCTCTCTTTATTGCTAGTAATTACAGTATGCTTTTCTCCTATATCCTTTTTACATTATTCGATCGAATGATACCTCTTCAAGCTGATATCGATATCGATTTTAATCTCAGAATATTTATTACTATATAAAATTCAATCATCCATGTTTTACGTCTTAGTAAGAAATCTTTTAGAATTCAGTAAAATCTAGTTTTTAATTTGTTAAAAGGTGTGTTGTTTATTAAACATATCTTATGCGATACATCTACCTTATCAACACTTCGCAATCGAATTGACAATTTAATTAAATACCATTACAGTTTTTCAATTTTAATCACGTATTTCTTTCAAACTTTGCTTCCACCTTCTTTCTTTTATTCAATAAAAAAAAAAAAACTAAAGATTCGATAATTAAATTCGATAATATGTTTCACATTAGAGAAGACAATTTTCCTGTATTTAAAGTAATGGAACGAACTGGTTACCAATATTAATATTAAAACTCATACCCTTTTCTATCTTCATCCTTAATTGTCTTTCAATTTTTCCAATTATCCTCTTTCGACATCGAAAATTAAGGGACGCTGTTATTGTAAGATTACACCTAACGAAATTCAAAATTCTACGAAAATGATATCATGTCACGTGTTAAAAGAAGAAATTTTCTTTCACTTAAAATAACAAATTACATTTTGAGTGTCAAATCGAAAACTACATTTCTGCAATTTGATCCATCGTTTGCCCGCAATCTTCTCTTTCTCCTCGTGTTATTTGAAATAAAAAATAACTCGATAGTTTTCAATTGGACGATCAAATCGTGTCAGAGTTACTGGTATGCTGTTTTCAGACACTGTTCCGAATCGAGCACATCATGATACTGCACGTCCCACAGATCGGTTTTTCCTCTATCGGGGCCGACGTATTGCGGTTAAAAAATGATCTGCCTGTTATCAGCAATTGACGCGCACCCTTTGATTCGCTCGCAGACGATGAAACTATTGTTCGTTCTTTGCACTTTGTGGAGAGCAAACGTGGCACGAGATACAGAATCGTATCGCATCCGTTCAGTCGTGTGTCCCAATTCGTGAATCGTCAAACGTATTTTAGCGGAATTTGATGGAGCCTGGCTTCGCTCGGTCAATACGTTTTCGCCGCGTAATTAAAAGTTACTCCGTTTTATAAAAGTATCCCGCTGTAGGACTGTGTAAATTAAATCGCGCGGAGATACAACATCGAGGACGAACAGACACGCGGCGCGCAACAATTTTACATTTAAATTCTGGAAACAATTCTTTTTCTTTTTCGTCCTCATTTCCTGGAACATCGTTGGCCAGGAACAAATTGAAAGAACGAAATTTTACAAAACGCGATCTCTTCGCTTGAGAAAGTGGAGGGTAAATTTCGTCGCGGCTGGAAATTTTTAAGCTGCCGACCGACTTTGTGAAATATACACGCAGGCTGCAATTTTTGTAATTTGAGAAACGGCGAAGGGTAATTTCGTTTGCAATTTCCTGTCGAAAATGCGGGGTGCGATGTTCCTCGGCTACGTAGTTTTTCCACAGAGTTGATGTTAAACATTTTGAACACGTTCGTGTTTAGCAATTGCAATATTATGTAGTAACGCTAATATTTAGACGCTACTATTTGAACTTAATGAATTGATGAATATATAATTGCGTACTTGGTAATTCAGGAAGCCACGAATTCAAATATTCTCTATAATATTCTATATAACGATTATAATAATATAAAAGTAACGATATGTATATAAATATAATAAAAAACGTAATAAATATTTGTTTCCTCTATAGTTTCATATTACTCTGTTTGATACATGTATAAATTATTCAACAACGATTTCTGCATACTAGCGATTTATCGATTAGCAATTATACGTACACGTTCCTAAACCTTTGAAATCTTTACCTATGTTAGGTCAATAGAAAGAAAAATATGATGGGCCTAATAAGGTCAATGACCTATCCCGATTGTAGTTACCGTCGAATCCCCTCCAAAAAAAGCATAATTTCATTTAAACCATTAAAGTTATAATTACAATTACAATCAATTGTTCTTTCATAACATTAACAGAATTGATTTAAGAATTCGCTATTATAAACATTTTGCCCAAGTATGTATTAAAAAGTTATAATATTCTTGACATATATATATATGGAATGTATATACGTACGTGTAATATTCATAAATAAGTATAAAATACAAAATACTTGTATTACATGCAAATTGTTCTTCGTGTTGGAAGATTCTCGTGTTAAAAGGTAACTTTGATCAAAGTATAGATTTTATGCGTCACTAAATCCCCACGAGGCGTACGGTAAAAAAAAAGAAAAAAACACTTTACGACTCGACTGCATTTCCGTATCTCGGCGACTCTGTCTAAAAAAGTTTCGTAACAAAATTTCTAACGGGCCAGGAAGTTTATCGCGACGAGCGTCGTCAGCGTCAGTTCATTTCGATTATCAGCCAGACCTTTTTTCTATTAAACCTTAACTTCTTATCGAGTTACGCAAATGGACCATAACAGAATATATTAAGTCGTTATTATAAGAAAAGGCAGGACGTCTCGGTTATTCAATTAAATATCGTACAGTTTTCCAGGGAAAGTTTAAATTGACGCGTGCCACGTTCGACGATTAACATCGTGGATTAAATGAAGAGGTTTAATAGAAGAGATATTTTTAAAACGAAACCTTTAACGCGGAGAAAAAAGATTCATCGTGATATTCGGCACGATGAGTTACGCAATAAATGTATCTCGATATTTTGATAATAAACTATGCATCAGGTGTAGGAGAAGAGTCCGTGCTTTTAGTTTTATACCTTTTGTATTTTCATTCTTAGAAACTGAAATATTCTTCGCAGTCATTTATAACCGAATCACGTATAACTGGATCATTTATCGGGACGTGGAATGGTTGGAAAATGGGACGTTAATTGTAGATATCTGGAGAATGAAATTGAAAAGTCTACGAATGGCTGAATTGCTTAATTTATCTTTCGAGAGATGCGTATAAATAAATAAAAGAATAATAATATAATATCAGGCATTGCTTAATATTTAAGTTATCGGTCCGTAGTTGAGCTCTTGAATATAAAGAAAGCATCGTATCATCTTCAAGGAAGACTTGTCATACAGATATAGTAATCGTATAAAATAAAAGATAAGTGGAAATAGCTTTATGCGTTCAATATTAGAAAATATACAGTCTCGGGATTTCCTCTTCGGTAACAAATTATCGAATTATTACAAGAAGATCCAATTAATTTAAGAAACTATTACGTGATATCGAACGTATAAAGAATCATCCGCGATTACAATTTAACAAAGCCATGAAAAATGAGTAACTGTTACTTTCAATACTCGGCAAAAATGCGAACAAAAGTGTTTGAAGAACAAATGGAACATACGTTTCCGATCCTAAACGCATCAAGAGTTACGCAATCGTTCAAGAGTCCATCGGTTTATCACCAGCCAACCCCAAACGTATCAACAAAACAGCCACCCAACCCTAGTCTCTCTTCTCTTCTCGCATTCATTCATCCCCGAAAGGTTTCCGCGAAGGCTATAAAACGATCGATCGAGTAGAGGCGAGACTGCGTTTATACGTGTGAGAAACAAGCCTGCCAATAAATATCCCGAAATCCAAGTTAACGACCGTTCGCGCGTGCTACAAACAGGGCAAAATTCCTGGAGGACCCGTGTCACCGTTGCCACTATCGTAGACGCTTCGTGGCAAAAACGGGGAGGAAAAGGACGACAGGGAGCAGGTTTCGCGTGGACTACAGCCGGGCCACGTCTAATTACGCCCGTTGATTTATCTGCCGCGAAGTGGTCCCGAACTTGAACGTAAGGGTGAGCTGCCAAAACGCGCGATAAACGACAACGAGGAGACAAACGGGCAACGATGGCGTAAGCCGAGCAGGAGCGACGAAGAGGGCGAGAAAAGATCCACCGGTCGGTACCGTGCAAACCATCACTGAATCATGGGTGTTTGAGACGGGAGTATGTAAACGCGTCTTCGTGGTAGCCGGCACGGCACTTAACAATTGCTTAAAATAACCAGAACTGCACGGACCGTTCGGTGGAAATCGTTTTGCGTCTCGTTTTCTCGAGCCGTGGCCGCGGATTGTCGTCGGATCGAGAGGAAGGAAGGGAGAAGATAAAGAAAGAAGGGAAGTCCGGAATGGATGGAATCGCGTTTTAAAGGGAGGAGAAAAAAGAAAGGAGGAGGACGAGGGGCTGGAAGAGGATAAATAAACGCGAAACACGGACCGATACCGAAAGAGAAATGAGCTGAGAGCTAGAGGGAGGGTTCCGAGGCGAACCAGGGTAAATGACGGAGGGAAATCGAGAGGGAAGAAAGAGGAATGGATAGGAGAGCATAGTGAGTAGTGGTGGCGCATAACGTAGGACCCGCAGCTGCGGGAGGTCTGCGCTCATTTTAGGCAGCCCCTTACGAGAAGGAAAACAGTGTTACACGATATCACGTGAATATATTATTTCGACGCCGGTCCGTGTGTCTTCTTCTCTTCGACTCTGCAGCCCATCCGGCTGTAATATATTAAAAGAAAACAGGCGTATTTAGTTTCGAGATAGTTGTAGTGGGCGAACGGCATTGTTTTGCTTTCTAACGCGTGCCGCTAAAAGCCGATGTTGCGTGCAACGACTAGAAAGTCCATCGTTTTTTTAACGTAGCCACAAAAAAGAAAAAGGGAGAAAGAAATAACAGAGAGAGAGAGAGAGAAAGAGTGAGAGAGAGGCAAAAAGAAATTTGAGTTCGTTTTTGGAACTGGATGTATAGATATAACGTAGCATTTGTTCGTAAAGCAAATACTTAACTAAAAATAAACGAGTGTTATGAAATACCTTGGAGGTAGTAAGAGCATTGTATAAAAAAAAAAAAAAGAAAAAATATAGGAGAAACAGCTCGAACAACGATCTTATGGATGCTACTCTCATTCTCTGGCAACTGTATCGTGTCTGCGTTGCTCCTCTGAAATTGCATTAATTTATTTCTTCCGTCCGCTTTTTCTCTTTCGCCAACCGGTAAAATATTAGCCACACGACAACCTGACAATGCAACTTACCTGATAATATTTCTCGCCTTGCCTCACAACGAGATACCGTGTAATATCACGAAATTGCTGTGTCGAACGGACGAATCAATCACGAGAATTAATTACATTCAGTTGGTCGGTGTTGTTCGCCGTTGATTACTCCAAGGTTAATGACGCTTCTGTGTATGCGTGGGTATGCGCTATCAAGATAGATACGCCAAGTTATTGTTGTTTGCCATAACAACTGTGTCCATTTAATTATTCTAATTTAATTATCATCACTCGGTTAGGAATATTCCTTCCCTTCACCACCCCCCACCTCATCCACCTCTTCATCCTTTGAGTAGAAGGGTAGGGCAATGTCATGCGATCCTGTAGGATTACATTGCACAGAGCTGGTAGTACTGGCTTGCATTTTCATGGAAACAGGATTACAGCTGAAAGTTATTTAACTTTTCAGTAGCGACAGGAAATTTAACTTGCTTCGAAGTGCCCCCTTAATATAGTCGCTGTGTTCTGGCGAGGTATAGCGACGATGATGAACCACATTTTACGAGCGAAATCAATTCGAGAAAGGAATTAAAACGGTGAATTGGGCAAGTAACGGGAGAAGAAATAATTTTATGAATTTCTAATTTGTGCTTATTTAGTACAAGCGCTTTCCCATCACATACTCATTCGTATACTTATTTGATAGATTCATTCATCGCTTATTATACTTATTGGATAAAACTTAAAATATAACGAGAGTTCAAAGATGTGTTCGTATCGTCAAATTCCACAAAATGAGAAATCTGGAACACGTGCAAAATTTTTAACCCTAACACTATCGACGACTAAATTATAGAACTAGTACCAAGAGAATCAAAATGAAATATGAACGCCGTAGAAGAGAACCGTGATAAGCCACATTCATCAAATGTTAAATAAAGCAGTTTCAAAATCCAATCCTATATTACTAAATATTGTTCGAAATCAAATATGTATTTTCGTCACTCTAACTTCTAAGTATTTCAAAACGTTATTTGCTACGTAATAAAATATACAGTGTTTTTACAATATTTCGTGTATTCATATAACAGATTAATGCTATTTTGATTTCATACTAAAATAATTTTCTTCAACCACCAATTGATATAAATTGATACAAATACCAATTGATATTAATAAAGATCAGAAAATTAGGAAAAATAGACTTATCTTCCCCACCTAGTTTTTATATAACGTAAAAAGGATCAAGATCTCATCTATAAGCTTTACAAAAACTCACTGAAATCCCTCGAAATGTACCTCAAAAATTATAAATCCATAAAACTGCTCTAAAAAGAAAAGTACGAATTGTTCGTCGAAATCTCCGTGGAAACACGGGAATCGTAATTTATCGGCAGCGATACTTTACGGTCACGGCGTAAAGTAGCTGGTGACGCGCCATAGATCGTTACGCACTTTCTCTAGCATGACTAAACTACGTTGCGTAGCCAAACTGGCAAACCTGAAGCACTATTTACGTCGGGAATGCACGAAAGTACTGTTTTCCGGTGACTTCGTTTCGGATCATTATTTTTATACCGCGTTTTCGTCAGTTTCTCGCGTCCTGCTGCTTTTCTCTCTTCTTCGTCCAGTATTATGGGATCTCCGCGGGGAATCACTCGACTCGTTTCTCTTGTTCGTCGTGCATATTAAACGTCCGTTAAAGAATTGGTTACGCGACAGTATAACGAGGATTTCAGTAACCCCCGCGACTATTACTGGTTTCTTGCGGCTCTGTGGGCTTTTTAGCCGCTTTAAAGTGTCCCCCGTGAGAGGCAAAGCCGTCCTACACGATAGTACAGGATTACGCGGCACAAAAGCGAACGCCTCGCCATGCATTTTCATGAAAACAGGATTACAGGCGAACTTATTTAACTTTTCAGTAATCGCGCGCCCGCTAGCTCCGGCAACCTCTCCTTTAAGGGAGTATTCTCTTGTTTGGACGGTTAAAGAAATTGATTTGTTTTTCGCGAAGCTCTTTTTTCTACAGCTTAGCGTTAGAAGGACGTGATTTTAAATTTATACGTAGCAAGTCGGATGAAAGGAAAGAATTAAAGTTGTTTAAGAGAAAGGAAAATGTCGCTAGATGTTCCGGGATTTGGATAAGTCGGCGCCTTTCGTGTAATATATGTTTCGTATAATATATGAGAGAAGAGGAGGAAGAAAAAAGCTTAACGCCTGAAATTGGAACGTTAGGTGGAAAGATTTAATATTGCGCGAAGATATTCGAGCACGTTCTTCTTGGAAACGTATCGCGCGAATTCGCTCCCCCGCTATGTCGATGTCTGCAATAATTTTTCCTAATTGCTTATAAAAGACGACGAGAAAGAAACGAAATCAATGTATTTCTCTTACAAAGGTATATCTCGTATCAAAATTTACTACTCTGTTTTTTATTTTCATATTAGTATCAAAACACCAGGATAGCAATTTCTGAAATAATTTATTAGTTGATAAACTACATTAGCAATCATTTCGTTCTGATTCATCGAAATATGATTAAAGCTTCATTTCGATTTAAAAAATAAGATTACTTTACGATTTTTGTATTGTAAATTACAGTCAAAATAAAAAGATATACAGAAATATACTCTACATAGTAAAGATTCGATAGTGAAAGTGAAAGTAATTTTTCAAAACTTTCTACAAATATATCGAAAACAATCTTTTCAAAATTTAAAACAATTTAATCCTGTAACGTTAATTCAGTCTGAAACATAGACATTGTGTAGAAAATGGCACTGGAAATAAAAGTATCGATTTTAGCAATCAACTGCTGGAAACTGGAATGCGAGCTATGGAATTGCATTGCATTTTAGTCGAAGCTACGACTATTTTTCGGCGTATTTTCAGATAAACAGTTATCGGGGCTCAGGATCGCGTGATAAACCAACGACGCGGGCTATTTACGATGAAAGTATAATTGGAAAAAGAGATGTTTAATCTGGTTAGTGGTGGCTTATGGGGAAGGGTAATAGGGCAGGCTAATTCGGACTAATATTTTGTCAAACTCTATTGTGAACTCTATTGTGAACTCTATTGTTGCAGAGAGCGCGGTTTCGAGTAACTGGAGCAAACGATGTTGCTCGAGTAATGAGATTTTTTTAAGACACTTTTCTTTTTTCTTGTAACACGGGCAAAGTTTAAGTAGCGTGTAATGGGTGAAAGGAAGAAAACAGAAGAGCCATGTAGATGTTTCCGTAGTTGAATCGGAGTTTCCTTGGAATTTTCTGAAAAGTAGAGCATAAAAGAGAAGAATGATATTCATTTGTTACTTTGTGGAATTTTCTCGAATGTTTTTCGTAGATAATAGTAAGGTTAAGGCGAGGGATTTAAATTTACACAGTAAAAAAAAAAAAAAATTGGAACTTTCACGTAAATTACACGCGTGTACCTACTGAATATTATTTATTATTATTTCTTAAAAATATTTATCCAATAAAGAGGATTGGTACATATATATACGCGTAGAGAGAAAACAATTTATCTATATAAAATACAAATTTAAGTGATTTGCGTAAACTTTTTGATTATAGATATTATAGAGAAGGATTCAGAATGTTTTTTTTAATTCAATAAATTAAGTAATATTCGTAAAACGAAATTCAACGTTGGAAAGAGAAATTAAGTATTAAAATCTATGAATTTAAATCTTTTCGCGACTTGTTTAAAAACATTCATTTTAGTAATCAAGGAAAACTTGACTAGCTATCCAAATTTTTCAATGTACTGTAAGCATAGAAAGTTTGCTTGACGCGTAACGAAGGAAGGAAGGGAAATGCAAGAAGTAGGTTCGTCGAAAGTTTCATCAAACTCCTTCGTAACTTTTGAAGTTTGCTCGAGTGATTGAAAGAAATTCTACTTGTTAATTAATCAGTATTTTTAAGCGTCTTTTAAAAATCACCCAGATCAACTCTACCGTTTTAAATCCATCCATTTAACAGGATTCTCGACTCTTTCGTTAAAATGAACGTAGCACATAAAACGCCCTTGGTAAAACCAATCTCCATAACAAAGATATAATAATTTCTACTTTCATTTGTTACATCATAATTAGTGAGAAACTCAATCTACTGTAAAAGAAATTATAAATAAAAGAACTTTCTCTCTCTCTCTCTCTCAATTTCTTTGATCTCTTTGTGCAAATCTGTACGAGTTTGTATAACTTTTTATATCAGTATTTTATCCACGCCTTAATAACGCTCAGAACCCTTTTTTAAAAAAAAAGGAACAAATATTGGCGGTAATGTTGGTGACCGGCTTAAAAATAAGAAATCATCGAATAGTTTCCATTTCGACTATTTTACTCATCCAACACAAAAAAGCTAAATATGTTCTTAATTAAAATGAGCGTCTAGAACAGGTAGCAGAATAAAAGAACGAAGTCAATAATTAATCGATTTACCTTATCATTTCCTCTACGTACTTTTAGTTAATTAAAACAATAAAAATATATATATTGAATTACTTTTGCCAAAGGTTATGAAACTAAATGAACCTAATATTTAAAGTCAATTAAATTAGGATATTATAGAAACAATGAGAAAAATAGTTTCCAAAAACGATTGTTTTGGGAAAATTGCATTCAAACGTCCTTTTTATAGCTTCGTTAATTACAGAAATTTAGACGTAGAACTTTGTGCATATTTCCATATATCTTAATTTATATCCTTTACAAAAATACAAAGAGAAACATAGATACGCAGAAGGCAAAACTATGTCTGTATACTAATATTGTAGGAATACTGTCAATTCCAAGGATATTAATGAGAAAGAGCAAAAAATTTACAAAGAAGAATTCTCTAGCGAGACCACTGTCGCAAAAAATACTTGTATGCAAACGTCTCATAAATTCATAAAATATTTACGTGCAAGTCATAAATGGTTTTGTGATGCTCAATGCTCATTCAGATGTTACAAGTTGCAAAAGAGTCCGCCAACGCGTATGTATGTCATAAAAGTATCTTTGTCGTCTCATTGCCATTTTTATGCTTACGAATCGTGCCAAAGTGTCGCGATAAAGCTAAAAAATACAAATGAGATTCGCAACGTCTCGGTACATAAGAACGTTGCCTTCTTCATTGTACCGTGGCAGTAACAGCTTTCGGCCCAACGACACCGCCTCCGATGAAACCTTCTTCCTTCAATCTGCAGTGACGATTTCATCTTATACTCCTTCTATTCAAGTTTTATCACGACTATGGTAGAAAAGTCATCTGCGGTAGAATCGAGTGCAAGTAGATTCTCGGGCAAATAGGATGTCGTAGACATGTAACGACTAAGATCTTTGAGATCCGTGGGCACACAGTTCTGAACCTGCAAGCATAACTTTAAGAAGTTGTATAATTCAAAAAGAATTGACTGATTTCTCCATTCTATCGTTTAACACAGGTATATTTTTTAGATAACAATGATAGGAAATAATACATCTCAAAAATTATAGAAATTTTTAAATTGAAAATATACCATAAAAGCTCTTTTACCTAGAAAACTATTATTTGAGACAGCAAACAAAATTACAATAACGTGCAAGAGTATCTTTTAAATTTTATATCCAATTTAATAGAGATCAGCAATTAGAAGATTATAGTAATAACATACATAGGATGAATTACTACGAAGAAATAATTCTTCGGTTATGTAAAATTAAACGATAAACTAGATAATTATAATACGCTTATCAATTACGTTCTCCGATGCACATTTAAAAACATAACCCATCAATAATACCAATGTAATTCGATTACGATCTCTTCTCCGCCCTTCCCTCCATTTTCGTCTCGTCGAAAAGGGAACATCAATCTTGACCGTTCAATTTTCCCTCCCATTGTCACATTAGAATCGATAATTCATTTCAAAGCTTCTGATATTCCAATGATATCACACGACCATCGTTCGCGTCGAACGATATTAGACCGCAAGTTGACGACACTCGATGAATAAAAGAGAAAGAAACAACGCGGAAAAGAGGGAAGCAGGAAAGGAAGAAGGAAAGAGTGCGTACATGCAAGAAGAAAGAGAAAGGTAGAGAAGAAGGAAGGAAAAAGACTCGATGATCGAAATGTTGGAGGAGAAAAGTTATTGCCGTGGCGGTAATGAAGCCAGAGGCACGGAAGACAAGCGGTCGGTGTCTGTTTGGAAAGAAAACACTTATTAGCAGGGTGGATCGTGGTTCTGGCGAGGGCTGAATTTAAATCGGTACACGTGGCACGGTGACGGTAGCAAAACGTAGAAAAGGAAACGAGCGACAGCGCGCGACAAACGTTGGAGAAAACCGGTGAGGAAACGACAGACAACGCGAATCTTGCGTTCAGCAGCGCAAATCCAAGCGGGCCCAGGGGATCTATTTTAATTATGCCCGGAGAAAATTTGCAAGAAAAATATATATCGTGGCCCCGTGTGCGTATTTGCTCCACGCGGGGAAATAAACGGATGACTCATAATGTTAATAAAGACGACGGAAGAGGGAACTTTGAAAATCGAGCCGTCTGCCCGGGCACTCGATGTACTCGCGATACTCTTCCGTTTTAGTATTTCGTTCCTTAAATGACAATCGAGTTAAACGTTAACTCGATCATGTTCGTGCTGCAGAGAATCTATTTGAACTGTGCGGGACAGATAGAGAAAGAAAAAGGGGAAGAGAGAGTTCGACGGAAAATATCGTTATCCTTCTTGTTCGTGTCAGAGAGAACGTGAGACTGTTCTTTTTCGTTTTGGTTCTAGAACGATGAATTTCTGTATGCAGAACTGTCTGTTTTCTTTAAAGGGTTGTCTTGCTTCTATCGATGTCGGTATTAGAGGCATATGCGGATGAAATTGTTAGTATAAGGGGGAAAGTTTGACGTCGAGGAATACTCTTTGTAACGTTACGTGTTTTATGTAAATCCGAAATGAAGATTTGCAAACATTATTAAAAATATCTTTGAAATATATGAAGATCGCGTTCAAAACATGACAAGATATCAGGAATGATCTGGTAAACATTTTTTACATATGTTTCATTGACTACAGATGTTTTAGGTTGAAGTATGCAAGAGATAATAGAAATTATTCTTTTTTATTTGCATGAATTTTACGATCAATTCTCATTGAGAATTATAAGTAAATTTTTTTGGCGTGGTACAATGTCGTATTTAATAAGTGTTTATCGTGTGTTTGATTCTAATTGAATCTAGTGCTTAAATCTAAAGGGCAATGTCAGATAATAGAAATGTAACAATATATATTTCGAAAAAAGTTATCGTTTTTAAATAGTGCCAAATAGATCTTTTCCTACACCAGAGACAGGAACAGAAATAAAACACGTTCACAAGCAATGTTATTCACAAAATCATTTGGTAAATCAAGGCATATCGAAGAAACGAACTAGAATTCTAGGTCGATCTTCAGTGAAAAATACTTCAATTTTGGGTTTAAATATCGCGTACCAGCATGATACAAATATAATTAATAAATATGCAAACGTGATTGTTCGAATTCTTTATTTCTATCAATATATTCATTGGCTCTAGCTTCGATGTAATATATTTCCTTTTTATTGTTATGAACATAATTGAGATGATTGTAGTTCCTGTTGTGTAAGTTTTACGTGCATACCAGGTCGATGAAATTCAATACGATGCTGAAATCAATATTATATTTGCTGTAGAACAGAGTAATGTTGGCATACCGTAGTAATGACGTGCCATGCCGATACGAATTTCAGAGCTGAAATTTTTCAGCTGTTGTAAATTCTGTTCCGGATTAAATTCCCTTGTTACCGTTAGCAAATCTTAACAAACGCGTTATAGTAAAAATATTCCGTTTTAAATTGTTATGTCTTTGACAGGTTCCAATTAACGTGAAAATAATGTTGTTTTATTCCAATCTCGTTTGTTTCTACAATCATTTCTGCTTTATTTTAAATCGACGAAATAGAAAAAGAAGCATGCGAATTTTTTAAGAAAGGATACAATTAATCTTTTGAAATGTTGAATCGTTGTATAAGTTTAATTTAATATACCTTCGTTTAAATCTAAAGTAAAGACAATATTGCTCATTCGCATAACTTGTTCTTTACATACACTATATTTCTATATTCGTTAATATAGAATTCACTAGATATGACAAAACATAATCTCGCTATTAGAATAAAAGTCACATTTCTTACAGAAAATTTCGTTTCTATAAGGAAAGGAAAACGATCTCTTTGTAAATGTGCCGAGAGTTCGTTTCGTTGACATTTCCAGCATACGCGTATGAAAATACATACAAAACAACTGCTACAAATTCTACGAACAGAGCCGTGGGTTGCATGTTTAGCATAAACATGATGAATGCGAGACAAATGAATGAGAAACAAGATATCCGTTTCAGTTTGAAGGAGCAGAAAGAGTTCGGCATTATCCATTAATCAAGGGCAGATAATTAAATTGGGATAGCTTAAGATTTCGGTGCTTCTAAAGGATTCCCATAGGAGCAACCAGAACTGGCTTGGAGAATTCGATAAGAGGAGCCCACAGGATTTCGGAGAGGGTGCACAATAGTGAAGGACGCTCTCGACTGTAAAATAATTAAGCTTCACGAAGCCCCAAATCGTTCCTGATCTTCTTCCGACAAGTCGATTGCCGTTCATTCGATTAATTGTGAAGAATTCAATTGTCCAGGCTGAAACTTTTCTGCTTAGGTACGGGCTATACGCGCTCATGACGCGACTAGGCTTACACAGTTTTAAGGATTCCTGATTAAAACATTTCTGTTAGACCGATGGACATCAAAGTGAAATCTGCATATTATATAAATCCTCTGATTTTTGGCAAAAATTTATACGCTTGACGAATAGCTATGTTACTCGAGTCTCGTTCGAGTATAAATTTCCAGAGATATTCAGTATCGTTGATATATTTGAATTATGTGATGCTGTCTGTTTCAACAGACTTGAGCAATATTTTTAATTTTTTTCGCGCGGTTTAGATTTATAGTTTGGACGTGACTATCCGTTACTTCTGAAACGGAAAATCTGCTTTTTTGCATTTCTGTCCGTACCATCTTTGAGTTTAGTTATGTATGAACAGCAGAGCTTTAAATTACACCCAGGACTTTGGAGAATTTATGATTAAAGGTGAAAAACGGAATTTTCTCTCTTTCTGTCGAGATTTATACGATATAGTAAAATATATAATGGAAATTATAATAAAAAAATATAATAAGAAAATTTATTAAAGATTGTAATGGGAAACATAAAATATAAACGTTTCTGCTATCAACGTTGAAAGTATCGATCGATATTTTTCATGCTATCGGAAAAATGATGTTCGCGAGAAAATTATTTTCTTGATAACAGTCCACCGTGAAACAATAACATCAATGCACAAGAGTCGTGACACTCATAGCGCGACAGCTTTCGGTAATTAAAGTTCATTACAGGCTCTCCTGGTCGAAAGACAATCTGTCATAACGGTTAACGTGGCAAACGTCAAAAGGGAAGTTTCGATCCTCTACCCTTCCCCTTCCCCTTCTGACTTGGCTCCGCTCGCGCAGCCCTCCATCTCCGAGAACACGTTAAGCCCGCGAACTCGAAGGTTTTTGCGAGACACTCTTCAATTTATTATTACCCAGCAGAGAGCCATGCCACCTTCTTTCCCGGGGACTACTTTCGAGATCCTCCTCGGCTTCTCCTCAGCTTCCCGGATACACTACCGACTCCCTTGTTACTTCCATTTTATCGTTATTCCCTGTTCGCAAGCTGCGCCGACCCGATGCCAGATGATGCGAGGGTGGAGAGTAATTCCTCGCGGAATCGACCGAAGGGTGATTCTTTCTACAAACTTTGCGCAAATACAGTCATGAAATAAATTTTTTAAACCGACGATTTGATGTTTTTCCATCGTGCGTCAACTTGATTTAGGAGTTTTAAGGTAAAGATAAATATCGCTTGGATTTCGTAGAACGTTCAGGATGTCCGAGACGTACGAAATGTTCATATACACAAAACAAAATATATGAAAGATATTCAAATAAGCGAAGGTAATTGTACCTTTATCTGTATTTGTACGAACGAATACGAATTAGTACAAAGTACTTGTGTCTGTATAATAAAAATTCATTTTATCATATTTTAACTTGCAAACATGCTGAATGTGCAAGAAGACATCGTGCCGTTACGTTGTAAGGATATAGATGATTGGAATAAAGTGGACTTTTATTCTATCGGTAAATACAGATAAAGGTACATGTTTTATTTCGTTGACAGCCAAAATAGAATCGAAAAGTGGGCGTCTCAATAATGAAACAATATCACATGTCGATCGAATAAAGTCATGAAAACTTTCTTACTTTTCGATAGCTAGATTTTTGTAGTCAGAGATTCAAAAGTAGAGATAAATCTCGGTACACGTGAAGCGCTCTATAAGTACTATGGTTAAATCAATTTCTTGTTTAAATACAAAATCTTATTCCAATGAAACGAAGGTTCGAAAATTTTCCATCAATTTATTATTCCCATCTTACTTACTAAGATTCACATAACCACGACACATAAATAGACTGAAATTATATTTAATATTCATGATCTACAGCCAATTTATTTACATACTTCACAACGAGACTCGTTTTAGTCTTCATTTCCGGCTTATCTTTGTACGCGAAATAATTCATTTCTCGTTCTTACCATCGAGTCGTGTTCCATTCTATACACCTGCAGGATTTCCAGAGCTTCCGTTCTCGTTTATGTGCCACCCTTTATCCACTTTGTTCTCCAGACTGGTACGGGCACATCGTTTCCTCGTCGGTTCCCTTCAATCCGATTTCTCCTCCTTCCGTGGACAATTTTTCGGCGTGATCAAGAGAGATTCTCCACCCACTGGTTCGAAGGATTTTTTCCTGCACGAATTAGCAAAGATTCGCTGCTCGAATTCCTGGACATCCGGCCAGGCCTCTTCCGGTCCCGTTGTTGCCACATTGTTTGATCGTCCTTCTTTATGCTCTTTTGTGCCCTGGCACGATACAAAAGACCGCGTTTAGATGGTCGGAGAAGAGAGAAAAATGTCCCTCGATTCGTTTAATTGTGACGTCTAGCGAGATAAGGAACCCGATAATGGTGATTGATGCCGCGCCACGATTCTCCAAGCCCTTTTCTCTCTTTCCAACAGGAGAGAGCTTGCGAAACGCTACCGGCTCTCCACTCACTCGTACAATTTTCTCCGTCTGTATATATTTTTTTTCCTCCCCCACCTCAGCCTTCCGTTTCTCTGCTCTTTATTCCCTTTTTCACCCGTTTTACGAAACGTCGAATCGAAATATTTTCGAACGATAGGGGTTGGAACGACCGTGCGAGAACTACGCGCCTCGACGGACGATATATTTTCTTGCACGCCAACGTTTCTAAATAAATATACGCGAGGAGACTATGCAAATACAAATATCGGCGAAGCGATAAATTCAGCGTAAAGCTTTGGCCGGCGTTTCGACGGGGTGCCGTTCGATCCTCGCCAATCGCGAAAATATTGTCCGAGCGAATTCTCCATCGAGTTCCTTCGGAATCGGTCAGCCGAACCGTAAGAACCTAACGTTTCTATCTTTTTCGCCGGGCTTTCTCTTCCTCTGTCTATCGGCCCATTCTATTCGTCGTTTAATTGATTCCATTATTTTCGATCGGACGTCGAATGAATTTTACAAAAGCCACCACCAGCTGTATCACGTCACGATCGAAAGCAAGAGTTCTTTGGCCGTGCGTTTACCGCGATTCGATTAATTGATTTGCCCAGCCTGCGATACACTTGACTTTCAAAGCAGCCTTAATATTCATTCCTCGTTAGAATGCGGGCGAAATCCGATAACAATGGGGCCAACAAAGAATATTGTTTAATAGATTCGATTGAAACTACTTTCCCTCTCAGTTCCCCAATAGAACTTCTCGATATTTTTGCAACAATAGAGATTTGTTCGCGTAATTGGGAAGAGTCGTATGTTTCTTTCTTTTGCTTTCTTCTTATTTTTCTATCTTTTTTTTTCTTTCTTTTCAACGAAACTGTAATTCGTCCTTTGTCGAATCGAACGGGAAAAGAAAGGCTTCCTGCTCGAGATAATTACAGATTTTTTCCGGCATAACGAGCATCGCTTTTCGCATGGTTTGCTCGCATTCATTAAAAATATTAATTATTTCGGTTATAATACCTTCTCTAATAGGCAAAGGAAGTTCGTAGATATATTTTTTTATAGCAAGACTGAAAGTGCAAATTCTGTAGCAAATTTTGTTCTCTGTTATAACGCCCGATATATGGTTCATCCTTTGCGGAATTTCCTATTTCTGCGAGTAATAAATCGTCGATACAGCTCTATTATGAATTTTCCTGAAGCTTAATCATAGTTCGGATTAGATTTAATAGCAATCTCAGCTTGTAATTTGCCGCCAGCTATCGCTAACATACAATTTAATTAATCGATAATTTCGTACATTATACAGTTATGCATGTTCTACTACGATAAACATATAGTAATAATAACGATTAATACGATGATGAAAGTTACGCTTCTACCGTTTGCTCAGAATTATTCAACAATTTTCAGGAATTTCTTACGTTAATATCAGCGAACGATATCGCTGCAAAGAAATTCGTCAGTAAGTTAACAAATTCCGGGAAAGCAGACCTAGCTTAGCTGACGGGCGAATTGCCTGTACTCTCTCAAAGCGTTCTCTCCGGTTAAAGAACAGCGCGAGCAGTCACGCTACACGTGTCACGTAAAGCCAAACAAAACGCGTTCAAAATCGAGGCGCGTATTCATTCATTCCGAGAACAGAATGGAGAGAACCTCTTAGCTCGATGCTTTCATATCCATAAGTGAATGGAAATGATTCCGGTGTCGAACGGAGAACCGAAATAACAGAACTGCACGGAAAGGAGAACCAGGTAGGGAAGTGTCGCGTCAGTAAATCGCGAGACAATATAATCGACTCTCGTTGTGTAGCACCGTTGGGAGGCTAAGAGCAACAAAAGATCCCGGACAAAGGGAGACAACGGAAAGGTGACGTCGACTCCGGAGAGGCAGAGCAAGAAGTCGGCGTGAACGTATAAAGGCAAGGAACGTTGGCGGACGACGTGAAGGAATCGCGAGGGATACGAAATTGGACAAACTGTTGGATATAAAGAGGGCCCGCATATCTGCTCGAGTCATCGAAGAATTTGGCTTGGCTGCAGCCAGTTTCATGGTCGACAAACAGCCAGTTTGGCGAACGCTTTACTTGCCGTTCCGGATATTCGTTCGTTATTTACGGGATACGGTTAAATTGTCGAGCCAAGGAACTCGCGGCAATTTCCCCTTCCCGGCTCGAACAGCTCTTCGTTACGCTTGTTCTATTTCGATAAATCGTCGGAGAACGAGCTTTTCCAGCGAGCTCCGAGGGGTATCCGGGCTAATTCGAAATAACGACGGACGTCCACCGTCGCGTCCCGTGCAAGAATACGCAATCAACCGTGATTGGAGCGACGAGGAGATCTCTGGACACGAACCGGTGCCGGTGCATCGTGGAAAGGTCGACAGGAAATCCTAGTACGTCGTTGTCGATGGGAAATTATAATACTTGTAGGTTGCGTCGAACGTGGATCAGTTGCGAGGTTACACGATACATCGACGGTATACGAGGTCGTAAAAATGTATATTTTAACGCGGATAGTTGAGAAATCGAAGGTATTCTATAGACATAAAGCGAGGTTGAAAAGTTGCAGTTCCAATGTAATATAATGGATTTTCGCCCGACTAAACCGGAAATTCGCGGCACAGATTAGGTCAGATCGAACGCAATCTCGTCGCAATCAGATCAGGTGGCTCATCAGGATCAGTGGAATTCGATTCTCCGAGACGATTTAACGTTTTTCACATTAAATTGATAAATCGGCGAGACAACGAACTCGATTTTCCTTCGGTTAAATACAGCGGCAAGCGGAAAAACATTGGATTAAAACAGGTAGACCCGGGGTGCCACTTTAACGAAGCGGAATTTCCGCCCGGTCATGGCTATATTAACAGAATTCTGTCGTTCATTACGCTAATGAATACAAAATCGATTGATACGTGTATATCCATAATTTACCGAAACCAACTCAATTTCGAAGTTGGTCCGTCGCGGGGACGGACTCATTCAATTATCGACAGGCCATAAATTCGCGCGAACCCTATCGGTGTGTGCACACCGTAATTCTATAAATTTGATAATTACAAAGTACTGCTGATACGGCAAATCACGCGACCAGGATCGAAACAAGCAGTGCCGCGTATTACGAAAACGCGAGAAAACGCGTGGTGGAATTGAGAAGAAGAGAAACTCAGCACTGACGATCGAAGGCGCGAAAGAAAAGAAACGAAGAAAGAGGCGCGTCGTGTGTTTACATGACTGATAACGAAACTAACGAGCCTAATCCAATTTGAAGGGGACCCTCCATGACTTGGCCCTGGGTTAGATAAAAGGAAGAAAGCTCGCTTTTGGCCCCAACATTTTCTCACTGCAGTCGAATTTCATTCGGTAGCTTTTCTAATTCACAGGGAACGGCCCTTGTTTTCCAGCGAGCGTGTCGTCTCTTTTACGACGTCTAAGGTCGTTTTCGTCTATTCAACTTCCAATTGGATGCGGTAATTGCCGCTAAAATTATCCTCTAGCCCGTCTCTGACTCGTTCGCCTTCGCCGTTCCTTCGGCTAGTTCCTCGAACAGATCGATTCCGCACCTGAAATCTGCTTCCCCTCTCTCTCTCTCTCTCTCTCTTTTCCTATATATATATGTGTGTGTCTCTTGGTTCTCTATTTTTAATTGACTCTCACTTCTCTAGGTTAGGCTATTCGAAAATGCGTATTTCAATCTCGGTTTAACAGAGAAAGTTCATCGCTTCAATAGAATTAACAGATTGAGTGCAGTGCCTTATTTCTTGTTAACCTCGTTCCAGACCTTGTACCACGAATCTAACAAGTTTCGTCCAAGTTTATTAAATGAAATCGTGTTATACGAAGTTGAAATTTTGCTTTAGTGAATTAGGAAATTGAAGATGTTTATAAAGTATTACTAAAATACTGTGTTATCATAAATGTAATTTATACTACAAGTTTTATATCGTGCGATTTCTTTGTCATACGGAAATATTGTTTAAAACTTCCGTGTCATGCGTCGTTGTTAATAAATTTTCGCTATGCAAAGCCAAAGGGTCTTGGTGATGTAATAAATGAGATGCAATACGACATTAAACGTTCGCTATGCGATTATTTGTAGAATGCAGAAACAAGATTCGTTAAACACGTAGTATCGATGACGCTTAAAATCGACATTAATATTTTCAAAAGTCAACTTTCCTTTCTCGTAGTCGATTTATTTTAACAAAAACGAAAGTGTCTCTATATTAACCTGTAAATACATAATTGTCATCAAATTTCTATACTACAACACAATAGAAAGAAAAATATAACTTTTAAATTCAATAGAATCAAATGACCTGTATTTTATAAAATTTATTTACGAAATTTCTCTAATTATATATTAGTTCAGCTGCGTAAGAGTAGCAAGATGAATACATTCAAATATATCACATAATATTAGGTCGTCCGAAAAGTTTCTTTCGTTTTATAAGGAAATAATGGATGCAGAATATTTTCCGTTTTATCTTATTCTATCGAATTACGTATGATCCATTTTGTTCTATCAAGATAAAGATCACAACGTTCGATAGATTAGGTTTCATGTTCGTATAAAGATGCGTCGTTGTAAAAGACGTGTCTGTAAAAGAAAGACACTTTTCGGACAACCTAATAATTTGTCTGTTCCGCTACAAAATACAAGTATCTTGTTCCAAATAGAATTATGCTATGCGTTTAAAACATCGAGAGATTAAAATAGCCATAACATAAATTTCATCTCTTCTTTATCATTTCTTCGATCGTCACTCGATATTCTCGCTACGATTGCTTCATCAAGTTCTCCAGCCTTCCCTAGATTTAATTCTACCTCGGAACTCGAAGTCGGCCACGGAAGAAATCAAGCGAACGAACGGTCGAACGAAGAACGAGGAAAGTTAGGCCAAGTCGATCAAACGTGGCTGCAATTAGAAACAGCTAATTGTAAGTAAGCGACGAAAAGCAGCGTGGCCGAACGACTTCGATCCTTCCCGTTGGCCGGCAACCGTGTACACAGGCAATAAAGTAGTTAAACTAAGTAACTTGTTGGACCGAGGCCGGGAGTATCTCAAACTATCCAATTACCGTTCAAAGATTCAAATTACGCGCACTTGTACGGAAACGGAAATTTGTTCAACTGGGCGAGCTTCGTTTCGTCCCCGGCGCGGTTCGGTCAGATGGAGTGTGCTCTTCTATTTGTTAGGCCCCTATTGACTCGAAAGTATGTACACGTCGGGAAGTTCAAGGGTAGACAGGAATCCGTATACGTGTGATTGAAACAAATACCAGAATGAATATTAGGTATACGTGATTGTTAAATATGTGGGAAATAGTATAAATTAAATTAAATATACAGGATGGTTGGTAACTGGTGGTACAAGCGGAAAGGGGGTGATTCTACGCGAAAAATGAAGTCGAAAATATAGAATAAAAATTTTTCACTTGAGGCTTTGTTTTCGAAAAAATCGACTTTGAATTTTCGCTCGGTACGCGTGCGGTACGTTATAACGGATCTCACTGTAGATCGTTGTCTCGATGGAAAAAATTAAAAAAAAAATTTTTATTCTATATTTTCGACTTCTTTTTCCGCGTAGAATCACCCCCTTTCCGCTTGTACCACCAGTTACCAACCACCCTGTATATCGAGGGTTTTTTGACATTCGCGTTAGCATCGAACATGAAAGAGATAGAGGTTTCTGATATTTTGAATATTTTCACTAATTCCCGTACAATGTGCAGTAGATCGTGCGCTAATAAAATTGCGTTGATGGTTTAATTTTGTTATCATTGATAGAGAATGGCTCTTAACATTTTATCGATGGGCTTTTACTGCAGAATCGATAGAAGAATAATCCGTTACTGAAGGTATTTTCAGAAAATTGGCAAGACAGATTGATCGTTTTTTGTGAAATTGTTTCTCGAGAATCGAAGTGTGCTCAATATATACGCATGAAAGTATAGTTACGATTGAAAATACGAATTATCGCCCATTTATAAAAAAAAATCTTTCGAATGATTGAACGACAAAAATGATTGCATAAATGAATTTTGTAAATTACAATTAATGACATTGTAACGATTGCAAATCTACAACCTACAATTTTACGCAAGAAGATTTTTTTATCTAAATAATATACTTTATCTTGTATCACACAATACGTACTTTGAAAGTTAAATAATTTCATTTCATATATGATCTTTTGATAATGTTCGCCTTGAACGATAGATGCTTTAAAAGCTTTATTTGTACACCATCTACAATTTTCACAGAAGACACTATGTCGTTTATTTTTAGGCAATTAAACGTATCGTATGGAGTAATTGAAACATAAATCGGAATGGGGATATAAAATTGTACGTAAGGTTGTAAATGTAGATGGTGAAATGGCAAATTAATATCTTGGTCCATAAATTAAATTGTATTTAATGTACTAGCAGTAGACGATGTAGCGGTTAATAAATATAATGGGCGCAATCAACAAACTGTCAGCAGTGCATTATTAAGTGCACACGTGCGTTTAATTGTTTTTGCAGTCACAGAATTTAATAAAGAAGTAATCAGAATGAATAAACAGTCGGAACAATTTTCACCCGTAGATTGATCAAAAAGTTTCAACTAACATTCTTCGTTAATAACCTGATCAAATGAAAGCTAGATATTGGAAATGTTTCCATGTTGAATATGTACCTAATTTCTGGTAAATCAATAATACATGATACGAGGTGACATCATCGAGATGGGCAAACCAGACCACGTTTCCAACAATCAAACATTAAATGAATCGCTTCGTCTTATAATTTGAAAACCCAGCTATCGCATAAACATATGTTTTCTCTATCTTTGCTGCTTTGTTTATTCTTTCGATTCCCTCGGTAGCTAAAAGCTACAATTCTCTTTCAATAAAAATCTTTTTATGGAGCAATTCCAATCTAACTTGTGTGTCTATTGGATAAGGATATTACATAGAAAAGTATAGAGAAGTCAATGTTCAGTTTTCAAGTCCATCTTTGTTACAAACGTTTATCGGTTCCCATCGAATCAGACCCTCTTCCATTGATATTGTTTTCGGAGTTTATACGATTATTGGCGCGTGTGAGAGAAATCTTACCAACCAAACGGCATGAAACCGCTGGTCGTAACACTGACCGTTCCAACTTCTACCGTGGTGGATTCGATCGCAAGTTCGATCATTACGGTTGAAGTGATCTCGAGCTCGAAGTTCGAGATCCGATCGTCATTAAGGAGCGGAACTTTCGAAGCGGCTACTTACTTAGGCTACGATAACATCGTGTATAGGTATTGGCATTGTTTCTGGATACGCGCGTCGCTGGTTTCCTTCTTCGGGAACATAAATTTCACGGCAGACGAAACAGCTCCTTCGGAATAGAACGGGCGAGAATATGACGTTGCACGAAAATAACTTATGGAGGAATTCTATATCGGGTTAGATAAACTAGGAATTTTTTATGAACTCTGGGATTTTTATCGTTGTGCTTTAAAATTAAAAATTACCATCAGGTGAGGATTATAAAAATATTTTGGTATTTATCATGAAAACGTCTAATCGTATATTACTAATACCATATCGGACGAAATAAAAGAATATAATTGACTTGTCGATTCTTTAAACTTGACATGGATAGATTTTCATCTGTTCTATTGTTTTATGATGGTAATGTGCCGCTGAAAATTGAAAAAAGTAATAGATGTCGAATTGGTATAGAGAAATGCTGCGAGCAAATATTCTGTTTTCTATTTTTAACAATTTTACGGAAGAGGAATTAGAAAATTACAAAAAAAATATAGTTCTAAGAAACAATGGATAATACTTTGTTTATTAATAAATTTCATAGATCTCATTTTTAGGCATTTTATATCAAAATTATACATCGTCAGATTTTTCTTCTTTTGTAGAAAACCAGCTTCCTGATTTTTTAAGAAAATCAATTTTCTGAAAAAGCTACTTTTCTCATTTTAGGAAATAGTTCGTGTTCAAAATTAATTCCCGCGTGTATCTCAAAATTAAAGAATGTTTCATCTCTTCTAGTAAATTGGCAAAATGAGGCGCAAAAGAACCAAACTAATCCACGTCATTCAGATTAATCGTTTAATTTCTGAAGAATTAAACACTGTTTTGGTACTAAAATTGAGAAACTTTCAGGATATAAAGTTGATCAGCTTGGTTTATCAGTGATTTACATGTATATAAACATGATATTACCTGAGCAATGACTACCACAAGCTAAATACTACTAACTAAATACTAACATATAACTACTAAATACTAAATACTACAAGCAATGATACGTAGTACGGGAAGAAGATAAAGCGATACTATGTAGGTTAGTAAATAGGAAAGCTATTGAAAGTTGTAAGAGAATAGAAAGTTTTCTCTTGTAAATTGATATTTAAACACGTAGACATTCAAGAATTATAAAAAATTAAAGCTTTCTGTTCTTTTATGAACGAAACTGTTCTCACTGTTATATTCAGAACACGGTCTTACGGCACGATGTCGAGAATTTGCCGAATAGTTGAACTGTTAAGGTCGCGTGCTGAATATAGGAGTGTAAAAAGCTTCTGTTAAAGGTGTGCTTACGTCCGTTAATAACGTGTCCTGAATACAAAATACCCAGTCCTTGTTCTTAGCATTTCCTTTGTGCGTGAAACTTTCCTTTAAAATCGCGAGATGTGAATACGACAATTACGTTGTACGAACGAACAGTAATAGCAAGATTCTCATCGGTGTTTCCACCGAGAACACGTTCTAATCGTTAAAAACCCACTAAAAAGATTAGAAAGCTAGAGATGAAAGTGAATATAATTCGAAAGAAAGGTATGCCACAATTTTTTATTATTTCTATCTCTTTATAGAGATTAAATTAGTTCCTTTCTATTAGGAATATCGTAGTATATTAATATCGGCCCATATAAGATAATTCAATAACAGAAATGGAATTATTTTTGTTTAAATAAAAAATCTGCTATTCAGTAGAAGCGTATAGCATACAATTATTAATATATTCAATAGTATTAATTTTTATTTTTTTCTTCTTCGTTTTTTTTTCTTTCTTTTTCTCTTCTTTCTTTTCTTTTTTTTTTTTTTTTTTTTTTGACACATCGACTTGCAAATTTTTGTTTCGTTATTATCTATTTCATGGCTGTAGTTTTCCGTTTAATGAGACATATTAAACGATCGAAGTCATCTTTTTTCTGTGACATTATTTTCTAGAATAATTTTGTAGTTCTCTGATACGAAAATTAATTAAACGTTTTACAAACTCTCTCAATATCGTGCAATATCACTGTGATTCTTGATGGAAGAATTTCTCGTTGCAATAACTTATCTTATCTTCATGAATGAATTAATGATGGACATTTTAGTTCAAACAGAGTCGATAACGCATCGCTATGTATATTTTCTGCGACTATCGGAAAGTTTCGATAAAACTGAGTCATTTAACATCCACGAAGCAAAAATATGAATGATTTGAATCGAATAGCGTTGTCCACTAATTAATAATAAATCATATCTTCCATGCATAAATGCTCAGAATTGAAATAATTTTAAGGTTTTATTTTCATACCGCGAGAATGTATGATTCATTAATAGAATAGAAAAAAAAAGAATCTAATTAAGTCAGTAATATATGTCTATCATAATATTTCAACTAATTACAGAATACGATTTTGAAATTAGAACATGTTCGAAACATGAGCGTTTTGTGTACCATAGAAACTGATACCTGAATCGTAAACTAAATTTCAAATTAACAATTATGAAGGTTTCATGAAATATCACGTTTATAATCGATCATGATACCTACCATAACTGTCAGAAACTGTAATATCAAATAACCATATACGGGTAATGAAAATCATCGAAATTATCCAGTTACGCTAAATAACAGTTCGCATACTGAAAATTAGTACGAACAAAATGAACATCTTTAAAACGTACGAAGAAAATAATTTGCGTTACAAGCCAATAATGAAGCAAAAAGTTTCTATCACATACACACTCTAAATCAATATTGTTTATTTGAAGTATAACGACGATAACCGAGCAATTAGTAATTGCCAAACCAAATAACCATCCGCGACACTCAATATATGAGAAGTTGAAGTGGTTTTGATTTTGGAACGAACGCGTGGAATGGAACAAGTGGAAAAGAATAAAAAGGACTTTACCAGTGGAAAGAGATGTAGATTCTGAAAAAAGTTATAAGTGGTAGATTAATTTATTTTAATTATTAAATTATTTATTAATAATTTATCGAAAAACACAATGATCATACGTAGGAAATAAATTGTAATTGAAAAAAATCGATACAATTAATCTCATATAATTTTTACTATTTATTCTCCGTTTGAATCTGCAAAGGCGACACACGATGAAAGTATAGATCGTTTAAAACATAAATGATATAAATGACAGAATTAACTGAAATGTCTTTTTGTTTCTACTGCAAATCTTCGCTTCTGGCATTTACATCGTTTACCATTTCAATTGCTCTATTCGCTATTATCAGTAAATACAACGTCAAAAACCACCTAGCAAACCGCTACAACTACCAAACGCAGCAAACAACAGCGTACGAAGTTAAAGGGTAGCAACCGCAGGATGCATCGAAAAACCATAAGCGAGGCTCGTCACGTCGTAATCCAATTTCGTCGATGAACGAGAAGTGGTCTGTTTAAGGCGAAAGACGGATGCGTTAACGAAGACGTCTCGTGACAGGGAGGGAGAAGAAGCGCGATACCTCTCTGGCTGTTGGGTTGCCGCAGGCCCGAAGCGAAGGCCAGGCATCGAAGGATTAACGTAGCCTAATTCGAGCAGCTTAGAAGTGGCGAAGACAGGAAAAGAAGGGTCGGAAGCCGGTAATTCCAGAGGCAGCTTCGCAACTACCCGACAGAACCCGTCCAGGGAATAAAAAGCGACCTGATTATCCTTTGTTTTATCCCCGGGGAATCCGAGCGGCATCCCAGCGTCGGATTCGCCGCAATGGAGCTAGGAAAAACTTTTTAAAGACCGCCACCGTTCCTCCACGACGGCTCTTTCGTTCCGTGACCTGTTTCACTGAGCAGGAACTTTCGGAATTTCGTTCCAACTCCTTAACCGAGACTCTCTCCAGCTCTTTTCCTCCCCTTTTCTCTTTTTCTATTCGTTTCCATTTCTTTTCCCTTCCTTTTCTTTTCTCGACGACGAACACCGCCTCGCCGGATCGGCGAAGCCACCTGAAGAAGATCGAAAAGAACTCCCATCCAGTCATCCCTTCTCGATCCACGTCGAGGATTTAGCATAAGGAGCAAGGCAAACACGAGGGCGGTCGTGCACGTAGACGCGTCGGCGAATCCCATGGATCGCGCCGCGAGGATCACGGAATCGGAATAAGTTCACCGTGGTTCGGATAAAGAGGCACTTTTATCGCTGCAAAAACGGCCCATCCGCGACTGGCCGCCGCGCCACGACGTTACGCCCGCGATGAAATTGAAGAAAGATTCTATTATACCTGTATCTTTATGGTCGTTATCGTTTAATGGATCACCGAACGATATCCTCGAGCTGAGACACACTAGGGATTCTGCTCGCTCACGGGATACTATGGGAACTCACGGATGCTTTACGATGCGGAATACCGGGTACTTTTGATTGCGCAATTCCGCACCGTGACGAATGCCTCTGTTCCAAGAGATCTTAGAAAAGTTGTTCGCGCGCGATGGTAGCAGCGATCGATCTTGTGACTTACGCGAGTATTCTGACCTGTAGTTAGAGAGATGTGAGATTGAAATTCAAGATCGATGATATACGTAGGGATCGATAAGTTTTCGATTAGCTTAATTAGTTTACATTCATTAAAAAGTTACGTAACGTTAAAATATTAAAAAATGAACAAACAAACAAAAATTGAATTAAAAAACAACGTAAAATATTTTGAAATTACTAATTGGTGTGCCGCAGGACTATACAGATATAGATAAAAATTATTTGTAGAGTATAGTATAAACATGGAATAAAGTAACTGTTTTGAAAATATAATAAGTTGCTAATCTTGTTGGTTGTATAGCACAACTTCTAAGATACTTTATGGTAAGAATATTCTGGATATTATAAATTCCATTCCTGCTTATAAAACCCTTATCATCGCGAGGTCTAACGTTTTGAATTCAGCCCTAAAAAAATTATACCGTTTACTTACGGGATGACCTAATATAAAATTCTGATGGTAGGCCCATAGTACCACATATGAGAATTCTACTGATTAAGATAGACAACAGTTTTGTTATTCTTCCCACTTATCTAACTACGTCTATCATATAAGTACCTATATTTACAAATGTGATAAAGCGTAGTATATTTTTAACCAAACACGATGCTTACCTCACAAATTTGACTATAGAATTGTCTTCTTCTAAATAGAATTAGTATTTCCAATTTTATCAGCCAACTAGAGAAGAATTTTACATATTCAATCTCATAAGTATCTTTATTATACGAAATACAAAATTTATTGTATAAATTTTACTATATTAATTTATCAATTTATTTATGAAACGTAACTGAACCTTTGAATAAGCAGATTAGTTAAATTTATTCATTTGTACGCTATAGACTTATCTCTTTCAATCACAGTTTAATTGTCACTTGTATCGTTTGTTCATTATTAATTAACATTTACATTTCAACCTTTCGATTGTACTTATAATTTTATCAACCAACTACAGAGATTTCTGCAATGTACATATTATAGTTATGCATATTAATATTTCAAAAAAGCTCTCTCGCTTTCTCTCTCTCTCTATTTATTGGTTGTTAAAGAGCGAATAATTTAAATATCGCGTTGCATATTTTACTTGTTTGCGTTTCTATCTAAAAATTCTTAGAAACTTTCCGAATTGCGAAATAAATTTATTCTACATAATTGTAAGATTGTTCTATAGTTAACGCCAGAAGAAATTGACATCAATATTTCCATAACACAACAAACAATTTAACATGTCACAGAAAGGAAAGAATACTGGCTTTGATAAAAGACAACATGTAATTCATCATAGGGGAAAGGGTAAAAGTTATCGTGAAATTGCACGATTATTATTCGCTGACACGACGAAGAAGGCAGCATCGAAATTCGGAAACAAAGTGAGCAACCTCCTTTCTGTTAAAAATCTTTTGTTACACGTTATTGTTAGAAAGAAACAGTTCATATTATATACGCAAATTAAATCACCCCCTCTTATACAAAGCAACAAACAGATACTGTTGCGTCCGAATATTAGCATGTATAACACATTATATTTATTTCAAAGTTCGTGTCCAATTCGTTCTTTCCACACGTCTGTAAGTTTCCTGTTTTCAGTTTTGTTCGAGCGCGAGGGTAACTTTCCCGCTCGGAATCGTAAAAAGGAAGGGACAGAGGATCCCCACGGTATGTTTCCCTTAATCCACGACCCACTAAATATCTCCACTCATATTTCCCTTTTATTTTCCTCGCAAACTAATTTCACGACGCTTCATAGAGGCGGCGAGCAGGTAACCACCGCGAGCACCGCTTCCCATAGATACATCCAAGAACGAATCCGCAGAAATGAATTCCGCATGCGAGAGAGAGAAAGAGAGAGAGAGAGAGGATCCGGTTAAATCAGCCGCTTTATGCGCGGAAACCGTGGACTCGTTCGTCCGCTTTTATTTCAATTTCGCAGTACGTACGAGACTCGTTAAGGGCGCTAAAGAAAAGCTGGAGAAAAAAGCGAGGAGAACGAGAAACAGAAAAATAGAAGAGTAAAACAACTATGTATGTATGTAGGATGCTTACGCTCCAACCTATAAACTACGAGACATTTAGTAGATTTGAGATGGGGACGAGTTTATGTGATAAAAAATCAGAATTATGAAACAAAAGTTTCCTACTGTGGTGAAACGTGAATCATAGAACTCCTGAGAAGTTAACTTTTTGGTATTATTCAATTCGTGTATTATCATATGGTTTTATTTGAATATACGAGAAAAGAGGGATGATGGATACATAGTTTGATTCTCTTTATTTCTTAGCTAACTACCTTATAACATAATAATGACTACCAGTAGTTTCAGCAGACTTAGGAAACTTTTCTGCAAACATAGATATTAGGGCAATTTCATGTTTGTAAATTCTTAAGAAATACTTTTCTTTCAATTATAAATGGAGTTCTTTTTATTGACTTATCGACGTCAGATTTAAATTAACAAAATCATATCACAAGACAAATTATTACAACTACTCGGTAAAATCATATTTCTAACTTAAAGAGAAATTTGAATGAGCCCTAGCCTCTGGAAAACAATTTGTCCGAGTATATTGACGCTAGAACTACCAGAATTTTTTATTACAAATGATCGATCGACAATTTTTCAGGTACTTTATAAATTTATTATTCCAGCTATCGTATGTATAAAACATTTCCTCCTAGGTATTTTTCATTTTAATTTCGTTGGCACAAGCTCGCGCTTTGTTCGGTAATAATTCTAGCGTTAATAACACAGTCAGCAGGAGATCCAATAATAAATAAAAGTGAGAAATATTCCAAATTTCTGGCTGGTTATATATACATATAAGATAGAGGAGGAGCAGAGAACAAATTCCTCACTACCTTGGGATTACCAGCAGGTTAATTACACGAGAAAACGTAGCCTCTGTTTACTACAGTGGCTATTTGTTTTGCAGGTGTTATCAGCCAGGTGATAAGCACCCTTGCACCAACTGTGAAGCCGAGCACGCTGACACGAGCGTTCTTCTCGCTCTTTTTTCACCGTTTCCCCGCATCCTTGTATTCCACGGCTTGGTGTCGACTCGGAGGGTGGCCTGTGCTGTGCGGTCCTCGAGCCGGAACACGGAAGCCTTCGCGGCGTGCACCGTTGAAAACGCGCCGGGGGATGATAGAAGATGAGCGCGACCGGTGAAGGAGGGGCGAGAGAAGAGTGAAGGCAGCCACCGAGAAAGCTATCCGGAACAACGAAGATGAGATGGGATGCCGCGCTCTACCTACTTTCTCTGCTGCTCTTCTCCTTGGCCAATCTTTGCTGGGCTCTCGTCGAAACTCGAGGTACGTGCGAATTTTCGGACTCGATGCTTCCGTCTCACACCCCCTGACGGCTCCGAGATTAATTCATCCGATCGAGACTATACTTCATCTTACTAGACGTTGCCCGATAAAAACCTTGGCGAACATCGTCGAAACCAATTTCCACGTGAATACTGTTTTTGTGCTCTTGATATATTGCACGGTTAGAGGATATCGTAGAAGATATTGAAATGAATTTCTGGGCTCGGATTTCGGAACAAATATTTCGTTATGTTCTACTGTCTTTTTTTTTTAGGTATTTTTAGATAGGAAGAATACCCTTCTTTTTTGCTACTCCATTTTTTCCTAGTTTTTTCAAGGGAAATATGGAAACCTGCGGACCGCCTAGAGGGATGAGTTTTTCATCTTTCGGTTAATGGGGAAAAGGTTTCTTTGAAACGCGGAGAATAATTATGCGATTTCGTAGAATTAGTAAAGATAGTTTAATGATTATTAAATTTCTCCGTTAGAATTATTCTACTTTTATTCGGTGAATAAATTACGGAAGAAAGTAAATTCCGAAAAATAGACTTGTTGGCCGTTAAAATGATTTTATTTCAACAAGTATGAAGATTTATTTTAAAAGAGATAGGCAGACAGACAGAAAGAAAGAATTAATAATCTAGCTAAAATTAGAATAACGTAATATTCAAATATAGAATAAATTAAATTAAACAAGAAGCAAACTCGATAAACAAATATAAATAACATTTTATTCGTACCAAAAATTAAAGTAACGTATTTCTCTTTCATTTCATCTCTATTTATTTATATTCGAGAAAAAATCAGAAGCATACAATCGAATAACACGATCAATGTATAAAATTTTCTAACGAGAGCAAATGGAAAAAGGCTTTGCCTGGACAACGGAATAAAGTAGCAGTGCTAAATCAATGCAAACATGTTTCCGATCTCTACTATCTCTACAATTTCATCGCAAAAAGGAACGCTGGTATTTGCCTCGGTTTCCAGCGTTGATTCAATAACGAACGAGGAGGTAAGAGGAGGAAGTTTTTTCCCCCCGAGGATAAAAAATTCCCTAGCATTGTTTGAAATTCCGCGCGCGATACTCAGCGGGAGAGGTGTTACCCAAAATAAAGAGCGGCTGAATTAAGGATCATCCGGTTATCAGATACGTGCCGACGCATACGATTAATTATATAGAGCATTCGTGGGCCGCTCTGTCGGTTGCTTAGGAATTTTTCGCGAAGGGGTGAAACGCTATGAATATTCATACGGCATCGAGTTCGAAGTCGAACATAATCCAACGGTTCGACAACGTGACAATCATTTCTGATTTTCCCTTAATTCGACTCGCCACCACCGGTCACCGGTATTCAAATCGTGCGGGTGTAAAGCGGCGAACATTTAAATTCCACGTACTCACGACGATTCAAATTAAACAATTCGTCGGTCGCAATTATTCGAGCCGCACGCTCTACCGTAGTCCTGCTATTTTAATTAACCGGAGAAATAATAACGTCAATAATTGCGTGACTCGATTCTGCGTTCTTCTTTTTCGTTTTTCTCTCTTTTTTTCCTATATTAAATTGTAGTTGCACGAATGAATAAAAGAGCGAATGGACGCGAATAAAAGTTGTTAAATATTTCTATTGTTTGATTGGAAAAATGTTCGCACGATAGGAAATTGATTCTTCGAATTGTTTGAATTGTAGGAGATAAATTTTGTTACTGCAGATTATGCGTTGAGGAAGTTTGTAAAATTCGTAGTTCAGGCTGGTTTTTAATTAAAATAACGATTGCAAACTTTTTGATATATTTATTTATTGTTTTATATAATTTTTTAGGATTACTTGATACATAACTTAGTAGTAATAAATATTCGTGGATATTTTTGTCGTATTTTCCGATTTATTTAACAAAATCGTTGCGATTACTAGATTTGAATACTTTCCTTTTTGAATTCAACTTTGCCTATATTGATCTTAAAAAATCTGAAATATAGGAGTTCTTATTTAACCGTCAGGCGTGTATAACCGGTTTTTTGCATTTTCACTCTACTACACCATTCTCCACTCTGCCACGAATATTTCTACTCAACAAAAAGGGAAATTTCTATCTGCTTGGAACATAATATTAACAAAACCATCTACGACCAGCACCGTAGCGAATGAAAACAAAGTCGTTCATCCAATCTTACATCCTAATAAATACAAAAATTCCACAAAGCTAGCGACAACTAAATTCACTTATTTACTTTTATTTTTACTAGATAAATAATATGAAAAGTTACAAATTTGTATTTACTGTAGAACTGTTGACAATTGAAGCATGAAGCTTGTAGGAAAGAAATTCAAATGAAATTCGTATGGAAAAATACGCAGTGCAAAAAAACAACAAACAAACATTTCTCTATATATTTTATGAAAAATCAATCTGAAATCCCCAGAAGTACGCTATTTCCAATCTATAAAATTATTATGAAGAATTGTGAACTGGTTACTTTTACCTCCTCTAGTAACAAACGGGGAAAATCCCTGATCTATATACAAAGTTTACTAAAAATCACTTGTATCCCCAGAAATACAGCGTTGCAAATCTGTGAAACTACTACGAGAAATTATAACTTGTTCATCTTACAATTAGTTGTTCCAGTAACAAAGGAAAGAATAACTCCATACCCATGTGCATACAATATACCTACGTACTTCACCAAAAACCATTCAAATCCCCGTAAATGCTCCATTGTAAATCAGATATAAAACTACTATGAAAAATTATGAACCGATCAGGTTGACTACTTCGGTAGTTTCAACGTTAAACCAGCTTAATCGATCCTCGATGCGTAAAATTTGACAGAGGTGGAGAATGGAAAAAGAAGTACACGTGGCTCCGCGGCGCATCGGACGAACAACGCGTCCTACGTAACGTTATTCGAGCGACGTAATGGCTGTTTACCATACAAGGCAGACCAGGGGAACTTAACGATTCGACACCGGCAAAAAACTCGGCAATTATACGCAGCCGCCGACTAATTTGCAATTGACTCGCGTGCGAATCCACCAGTAATTATTAGTATCGGCCCCGCCATTATTGCTGGGCTAGAGGTCCTCACGTTCGAAAGGGCTCGCGCGATATTGTATATTGCCGTGGTCGTTGAATTATGGAAATTGGTCAGCTCGCTTGGCCGACAGGCTCGCTAATTAATTATTAATGCAAGCGCTACTTATTAGTCGTTACGCGGCTCCGCGTCGATGGACCGCAAATGCCTCCGATTTTTAGCCGTTCAAAGGCGCCCTTATAATTGGCTCGTGACTTATGGTAGCCGAGCAGAGGATGTCTTCTGAAGAACTGACACGGCGTGCAGTCACGACTCGTTCGTTGTTCTAACTGATCGTAGCAGAATGTCTTTATTTTTAATTAATTATAAGATTCTTCCCAGTCGATTTACATCAACGAATTCTATTCATTTAACATCTTGACGATGAAATAGGTCCCCTGAATTTTTTTCTTTCGTTGCTACTTCTTTATGAAATTTGAAGAAGTTAAAGTATTTATAACATTATGATAGATTATTGCTGAGAACTTAATGGGTTAAGTAAATTACGAAGGTAATCGAGTATTTATCTATTGTTATTGTTATCTTTTGTGAAATTTCTTTGTTTATTTTGTTTTATTTGATACAGGGCAAAACTGTAACCTTATAAAAAGATGTTCATTTGATTGAAAATAATTAGGAAATTTGCTGACAAAAATTAAGGGACTGAAATATTATTTTTTTGTTAGATGTTTATCATATTATTCATTTGTCATTACATTATTTTATTTTATTGATCACATCATGAAACATGCATTTGGTTTTTTATAATTCACGTGTTTTCTTTTTAGAATTAATTTCAGTTGCGTATTAATCTTTATTTATTCTTTGTGCATAAACGAGGTAATATTATTATTTAAAATACGAAAGACAAATAAAAATTAACTTACAGTTCTCAAATATCGCGTTGAATAAACATAGATGAAATGTTCATTAGTATAATAATTAACGATCAGAATCAACAATTAATAACACAATTAATAACGATTTTTTCAGCAATTCCATGCAAAGCGTATAAATATATCGCGCAAACATACGTGAAAATTCCAAAAATATATAATAATATCTCTTTGTTTTGGAAAAAAAATATTTCCAATTATTTATATGTAATATACAGTTTTGTATTAATTTATACATTGAAGCCGTTATTACATTTTCTAAAACCTACCTATATAAAATGCCTAAAGTATTATAGAAATAGGTTCGTAAAATTGTTCGAAAATTAGAGTGAAATAATCAGGAAGGAAATTACTTTGCATATTCCCTTCACTATTAATTAGTTCAGAGAATCATACAGATTTATCTCAAATAATTATAGTTCGACTCCGAAATTTCAGAAGTTATTAATTTTTGTTCGGTCCCTCATTCATTCTCAGTGATTTAAGGGGCGAACGAGAAGGGTTTCGAGATAAATGAAGACGATGGGAAACAGGTCACGCAATTTGACCGAATTCCGTATAAAATTTCGAATTATGAAGATTGCAGGCTTCGTTCCTTAAAGCGTGCAAATTAATTACTAATAACGCCTCACTTACTACTAATTATACGGCTTAGTAATGTCGTTTGTGTTGCCGACAACAATATTCGATGCTGTTCTTCGACTTTCCGCCGAGTAGATTTTCATTAATGATCCGTCAAAGGTGTAATCATTTCTCATTCACCTTTTTTTTTAACCCTCCAGCAGCCACCATTAATTATCGCTCTACAATGTCGTTACGTTATTAAACAGGAGCGCGTTGTGGGAACGTTAGCTCGAAAACTGGATCTTAGAGAGATGGGAAATGATGGCAACTTACTTTTGTTCCAGTTATATTCAAATAATATTAGACTGTAGTGTATACGAATGGTTAATTAAAAATCAAGTTGCGCATGACTTAAAAATTTTATTTAAAGCAGCTCTAATCAAAGCAATTTAAATTTCATTTTTATCATGTTTGAGTTTAGGACAAAAATAGTTAGTTAAATAGTCGGTGATAAATGTAAGGAATTTAAAAGTTATATAAAAATTAACTACATAGAAAATTGATTAAATTAAACAGTGGTAAAAGATTGGAATTATTCTTATTCTTATTCCAAGATATTCTCTTATTATACATTATGCATTATACATTTAGCATAGGAAAGAAGATATATTGTATTAAATATAAAAAATTGATATCGATAAAATATAAGTAGAGGGAATTATATAGCTCGAACTTCATAAAGGTTATTGACTAGAATTTTTAAAACACGTCTGAATTTTGAATGCCACTTTCTCGGTATCAAATAAATGATAGATGAGAATCAATAAATTATTCTCTGATTCTTCATGCACTGTTTGCTAATAGAATTTCTATTCTAAATTTACTAAATCTAAATTTACTGTCAATTTATTTTCATCAATTCTTTACATTTATTTATTATTCGACGTGATCTAAAATTCATATCAATTTTTTGTCAACCCTGTTTAAAAAAAACGTAGCAAAGTACACCAAAGTGTATAGCAAGCTTTGCACGGATATTAACCCCTTAACCTACAACTACGGGCATAGCCCGTAGTACGATGATCGGGCCAAATATAATATATAATATAATATATAATAGCTTGTTTACGTTTTCGGCCCAAAATTCTCGAACGTAAATCGTAGGTTAAGGGGTTAAGGAAAGTTTGGAGAGGAGAAAAATGTTGATACACGTATAACAACACGTAAATGAAACTTTTGTTTAAAATAAAACGCCTGCACACGAACTAAGCATAGATCTCGAGAACTGCCAGTTATAAATGTACATTAAAACATCAAAGAATGCACAAGGTAACCAGACACTCGGGTAACATCCAAATTAAACAAAACAGAAAACCTCGAAAGGTAGATACCGTGAGTTAGACTAACATGTTAGTACGAAGTATGCGGTTCGAGATGCTTCTGTTATATTTGTCCCTTTTGTTTAGGCAGAAATAGATGCACTTTAACGTGCATACTTCGTGCTTCTATTTCTATTTAAAATTACAACCCCATAAAAGATAAGACACGCGTGTACTTAACTACTAGGTGATTACTAAAATAGAATAGAAAATGCTTAAACATTCAGGATGACAAAACTATATTTTACGCCCCTTCGATACATAGAGTTAAAAATATCTTCAAAATTACAACCCCAAAAACAGAAGAAAACTGTCGTACTTAAATTCCATATGATTTTACCAGACAATTACTACAATAAAATAGAATATAAAATGGTCATTTAAAACCATCGGCTTCTATTTTTTACTTCATATAATATATACATAGAATTGGAAATTTCTTGATTTTTTATAGACACGTCGTTGAGCCGTTTTGTGTCTTCCTCGAAATTTTGGATTTTAGCGTTCACCAGCTAGGGTATAAATAACTAACCTTTACTCAATTCTCGGCATAAGCCTTTGAAGCTTAGTGGGTTATACTGCGACCCACTTAATGTAATAACGATAATGCATAGCGGATCAATTTTGATCCCACCTTCCCCAAAGCACTGTGTCTTTAAAGCACATGGATCCAATACCTGCTATTATCTACCGGTGATGGATGGTGCGCACAATTCATGCACGTACGTCGCGTGCTACAGGTGGACAATTTAATCGTGATTCATACTTATAATTATGCATGAATTGAAATCTCTATTCGGTTTTGATGTATTCTACAACACCATTAACAGGATTTGAAATTTTACCTCCAATCTCTAGTCTATTTCGATCTATTGTATTAATATTATTTACCTTAAATAATCGTAAAATTGGAACGCTTTTCTATTCATTAACGTTACGCGAATATTCTTTGTGTATATGTGTAAATTGCATGACGGAGAAGATTATTTTTTCATCAAATATTCGGAAATTATCGTGGCTTTCAAACGAGATATTTTATATACTATTTTTAAATAGTATGAGAATTAACGTAAAATATTTTTCCTATTACGTATCGACTTCAGCTGTTACGTTTTAGATAAAGGTAATTTTTGTTGTGCCGCAGATAAAATTGTAAATGTGGAATATGTAATATCGTAGTGGAAAATATCATGAAAATCAGAGATTGTAATAATCTCTGTACTTCAAGTCGAAAATTCTGACTATGCTTTCTAAATTATACGAAACTCCGTCGTTTTCCTCTATCAAATTCATTTTCGGGTACAAGGGAAACAAACGCAATAAGGAACGATTCACTTAAGTAGCGAAAATTCTTCGTAAATAGGTAGATTATGGTAATTGGCTGTTCCCTTCTCTGCTACGATCGAATTAATTATTACCCTCAATGTAACATAATGGTAACACTATCATCCGACTATATTTTTGCATGATAGCAGTATTATCGTAAAAAATGTGGCATTTTATTAGGTGTTTTTTAATTATCAATTAATGTTCGATTGTCTAGAATCCCTGATAATAAGACATATAATGCATTTCTGGAAAAGCCTAATATGTTTACAGAAATATTAATAGTTTATATTTGTCTTACATCACTTTGAATAAATTTTATTTTTCGCTATGCTATTTTTGTCTACAACGTATCAATTATATTGATCACGTCATATATCAGTTACTCATAACAAAATCTCTCTCAAATAACATTTTCTCTTAATATATTTCTTACACGATGTTGCAAAATTTCTATCAACGCATAATTTTCCACTTTCTTGTTTTCTAACGAACCACTTCCGATATTCCACGGGAAACATTTATTTTCAAGGAACGCAGCGTTGTATGCAATAGTATTTGCCGAGACCTAACAGTTTGCGCGGAAATTCATTAACTATATCAATAAACAGTTGTTGCTTAAGCACTTGCAAACTGCACCCTAATTTTCGATTATACGGTTAGCAAGCGTAAGGCTTTCATCGAAAGCAACGTGTTCTACCAGGAAACTGCTTGGTAATTGGCTATTAACGCGAGCATTTACCTTTGACTCGTATGCCCTTATTACGTATTCCTTTATGTCGTTAGTCAGTGTTTTAAACCTTCGTGTTTTTCTCGATTGACACAGGTTTTTCGCTTGTTCCGGTACGCTAATTGCACGCCCAACTTCCCGAACCAATTTCCTCCAAACGATGATTAAAAGGAGATTCTTACAAATGGAAAAAAAATATCTCGCTGCCGAGGGAAAGTTAAACAGATTAAAAATCTATGATATTTATAATTACGCCCTACCATCTACGCTACATTAACTTTTTATTTGAACTTTGATAAACTCGGCTAGCTCGTCGTGTTATTATTAATTAAAAGTTCCGAGCACGTTTCTTACAATTATTTTTCTCCGGTTTTGTTTCTGTAAATTATCGGATATATATCATAAATATTTGTCTTTTTGTGTGCTATCTTAGTATATAAGTTATAATTTGTAATTTTGCTTTCTTTATCCTTTGAATTTTTATTGACGAATTTCTTATTTTAATTTCATACAATAATTTCAACATTTACGTTTATTTCATTCCACGTAAAAATAGGAAAAGAAAACAGTGTCTAACCAAAAATGTCAACCCTCTTCACGCGTGTCCTATGTGTTTCCTCTTCCACGATACTTACAAAGTTTATACCAATTAAATTCGTTACAATTTGTCTTACAATCTTTCTCAAATTATATTTCATGTTCAAAATATTCGCGTCAAGCAACGATAGATTTTAATTCATTCGAAGAATAACTTTCAATGTGCCAAACATTTCATTTGGTTTGGTGATTTATGCTTCACTGAATGTTGGAAAGGATGCGATTATATGTAGATATATGTAAATGTCAGCAAAATAGAATTTTCATCTTTAACTTTGTCGCGTTATGTTGTTTATCTTGTATTGTTCTGATATTAAAAAATATTTGAAATTTCAGCAAAATAGAACAAAATTGTTCGTGTGCATGACTTCTCGTTTGTATCAAACATTTTCTTAAAACGTTACAGATTTTTTTTTTTTTTTTTGCTAAAATTAGTGCGGTCGAAATATAGAAATTCAAAAATCACAGGACAATTAAAGGAGATATAATAAAGTAGATATACAACGATTCATTTACAAAGATAAAAATATTTATCAAAAAGGGAAAGATTTAAAGAATTAATGCAACAAAATCCAACATTTCATACATTACCATCTGAACAATATATTAAGTTTGGAATTAAGGTACAAATGCACAATCTCTTGCATTTAACGCTTAGCAACATATTCCGAAGAGGACAGTATCGATTCAGGACACTTGCATAGTGTCTCACGGGGGTTGCATTTAATTTTACACGATTGTATCCTTAGAGTTTCTGAAAATTAGTTGAACTCCGACTCCCAATAGCGTCGCAACACCATCAGATCTTGTTATTATATTCTACGTATGATTTATGCAA